>NC_069505.1:158974442-159274442 GCF_027579735.1 Bombina bombina | reverse complement strand
ATGATTAGTAGATCTTCAGAACATCCATTGTTTTGCGAGGAGCCTCCTCTTACCTTCTGATCTGGTCAAGTCTGGATGTCTTCGGATATAAGGGACTTTATCTGCAGACTATTTCTTTGCATCGTGGCATCAGGTCCAGGCATGATATAGCTGCTTTCAGGTTTCCATGTGAGGGAAGTAGGTTTCTGCTCTGCTTGTGTAACTCTGAGTCTTAATGGCCAGCTTTCATCATGATCTGCCAAATGGGACAGGAAATATTCATCTGCTTGAAGTTCTGTATGCTGCTCGATGACCTTTTTGCTTTCCGCCATCTTGAGTGCACTCATATCTCTCTCCATAGATTAGGTTCTAGCTAGGTGCGTCAGTTCATTAAAGCAGTTACTCATCTTCAGGTCCAGGTCTCCGAGGAGTGCTTGAATCAGTAGAGCCTGTCTGTACCACTATCGGTGTCTAATCCTCTGAGGTATAGCTCAGCTAATGTTATAATGGAGCCTGTTAGTCAGTTGTTTACTCCTTGTGAATGATCTCCGGTCAAGATAGTATTGCAGTATTAGTAGTCGTTCTGGTAATTCACTGCATAGTGGGATCTGGGCCTTCCAAGATGGCAGCTGGAAAGTGTGATGCTGCAAAAGACAAAGGCAGTTTTCTATGTAATTCTCTTGATCGCAGTGTAATTTGAGGCCATCCTCGCAAGCAGAGCTGTTTACTCTTAGAGAATTTTGGCAAACAAAGAGCTCCAAAGTGCCTTTTAGGTGATTTATATTATATATTCTAGGAGCTGATGTTACAGAGCTCCGTTATTACACGGCCATCTTACTTGCGGCCGGCTCCGCCCCCCCATATGATCTGTATTTAACCATAGTTTCTATGGCTTTATAAGTACAAAAGAGGGAGCAGAAGTCCTTGAAAGTTATAATCCAATTTCTTTATTCATTTGCATAGATAAAATCCATGACACCAAAACACAAGAACATAAAATGCAGGCTGGTCTCTTTCTTTCCCAACATTTAGTCCCTCTTTTCCATTCTGTCTCTTCCATGCCATCCTATAGCTGTTTATCTTCTTCCAGATTTCTTCCCTATCTCTTTTCTTCATCTCTTCAGCACCTAATGTTGATTAAAGGAATAGTCTAGTCAAAATAAAATGTTCATGATTCATATAAAGCAGCAATTTTAAGCAACTTTCTAATTTACTCCTATTATCAAATTTTCTTCATTCTCTTGGTATCCTTATTTGAAAAAGCAAGAATGCAAGCTTGGGACCCAACCTGTTTTTGGATCAGCACCTGGGTAGAGCTTGCTGATTGGTGTTTAAATGTAGCCACCAATCAGCAAGTGCTACCCAGTTTCTGAACCAAAAATGGGCCAGCAAATAAGCTTACATCCTTGCTTTTTCAAATAAAGATTCTAAGAGAACGAAGAAAAATTGTTAATAGTAGTAAATAAGTAAGTTGCTTTAAATTGCATGTTCTGTCTGAATCATCAAAAGTTTAATTTTGACTAGACTATTCCTTTAAGAAGCTGCTTCACTATGGTGTGTGTATGCTTGAGATCACAATGAACTGGTGGTGGTTTATACAATGTTTAAAATTGTTTTAATTTTTTATACCTAGTTTTTAGTTAAAGAGCTTCCAAAAATGTAAATAAGATTTGTATTTTAGAAGATTGTATGCCATTCAAAAATCAGATGATCAAGGATTCCTTTGTACTTACAATATTTGACTGCATTTTTACGATAGATTACTATTGTAGAAACGCGTTGTGAAACTTTTTATTGTATTGATTTTACAGGATTTGTTAAATATACCTGTTTTTATCATTATATATCATTCTGAGCCGTACTTTCTGAGCTGTTGAATACAAGCATTGATTGGTTTTGGGCTACCTAAATCTTACCTAGTGTTTGCATATATCCCTGACAACACCGGACCAGACCTGTTGTGGAGTATAAGTCTGCTGGCCAACTTCTATTGGTCCAGCCTGTCGGTGTGGCACTTGTATAGTGCTTTTCAAAGTGTGAGTACGTTTCCATTGTATCACATTATATTTTTGTTGTGAAGATTCCACACCATTTGGGTGCCCTGTTCTTGCTTTTGTTTTTTCAGTTTTTGATCTTGTTTGCACAAGATCCTTTTGGAAGAGGAAGCCCCCCGGTTTACAAACACCATGCCAGAAGTGCACATATCTTTTGGTGAACTCTGAGTTTTTTTAAAGGTCCTAAAGACTGCCATTTGGAATATTTGCCTTGTTGACAGTTTATGCACAATTGTATTTTTATATATGTTTATATGTATGTTTGGCGCTTTTAGCAATACTTGTTTGGTTTTATCACATTTACGATAGATTAAAATTTAAGCAGAGTCTGAATGTTAGAACAGATTAACACTTGTTTGCAGAAATTGTTTTTCAAATGATCAAACACACACCACGTTGCTCACTTAAATGAGTAAAAGAGGATGTGAGTCTGTTGGAGACAGGGCTTACCACTGTCACTGTGTTTACAAAATCTCAAATGTTTGGCTTCAGTAGAAATGATAAGATAAAAAACTGCAAAGTTAGACTTGTGAAGCTGTCCATGTGCTCTTTCAGTTTTCAAGACTGTAAAATCAGCAATTCTCAGACTTAAATTACAGGAAAAGTGTGCGAAAGGAATAATGATTTATATTGTAAAGTTGTTTTACTATGTATAATTATGCATTTTATATTACTATCTCAAAGTGTTTTGTCTCTTTAAAAATCTACCAAAAAGATAAAATAATAAGAGATTCAATAGTGACATGCAACACCAATAAATTCAGTTTTTTCAGGGCCGTACAGAGAAATGAGACTGGCCCTGGAAATATTTGAAGACTGGCCCCAGCGCACACCCCCCTCTGGCCCAGCCCAGCCAAGCCACCCCCACTGGACCAGCCAATAACCCAAATGCAGCCAATTCCTTCCCCCACTCACTACTAACAAGCTGGTCACGGATCCTACCTTGAGCGTGCAATGTGGCCGGCCTCCAAGCAGCTCGGCACCCACCTCCCTGCTCACAAAGCACACACGTCACTCCCCTCTCTGTGTGGCATGCTGTGGGGATAATTTTGAGTGGATCAGCCAGTCCTTCTTTATAATATGTGAGTGCTGTGTGCTCAAAGCAGCTGTTCGCTCTGTGAATGGCCTCCCTCACAGCACTGTCCCCAGATCCCAGCTGCCGGCCCACTGGGAAACATCCCAGATCCTGGCAGGCCAATCTGGTCCTAATACTTATTTATGGAAATGTTAACTTCATTGTAGGATATATCTGTGAACAATTTAAAATCTTGAGAGATGAGTTTAATTTAACCCACCTCTCCAGATTTTAAATTGTCAATCATCCTGATTTAACTTCACCACACTTGAGGCTAAATAGCTGTTTAGCTAGAGTATCAGGTCCACTTGCGAGGGCCTGAAGCACTTGGGCCGTGAAGTTGCATCTGAATCTTCATAAATGGGGCCCTCTGTTCTTTAATTAGTTTGCTATAGTAATGTCTGATATGTAGTGAGTAAATTCCATTCTTGTTAAAGTGCAATGACTAATTTTATTTAAAAAAATCTCTTTCTGTAGCTAAACAGTTATTTAGACTCTCTGCCACCTCAAGTGTGGCGGAGTTGAATCATCCTGATCTGCTAGACAGGAACCTTGGCCACCCAGCCTTTGATAAATGTTGTCCACAGAGTAATCTGGGGACAACAACAAATTAAAAGTAATTAGGGGCTGATTATCTAACATTCACCAGAGTGGACATGAAAAACCATGTTGGCATTCGCAGGGGCCCCCAGGGTATGCTCTAAAAAAGGGTGTGTCCCGAATCAAAAAGGATGATCTTCCTGGAGTCATTCTGAAGTAACCGATGACTCCAGATTAGTCATCAGAAACCATCCTGAAGTATGCCCACAGGCCAAAATATTTATATGAGATTACTATAGAGCCATTCATTGGCTGTTAATGCTTGTAAAGTAACCAGTAAGGTAATCTGCTAATCATTCTGAAGTCATAACTAAGAATTTTTTACCTTAGCTGATGATCATCTCTCTCTAGTATGGTCTCTTAAGTAATCCTGTTTGTCTAGGGTGTACCTGCAAGTTGTAAGATGCCTCCCATAGAAAGTAATGCAGTTTGTTGGAAAGAAAAATGTTACTGTGGAGAGTTTAGTTAGAAGGGAGCAGGGGGCACATGTTTAAATACTGCAGCCAACATCACACCGACAACTCGGTTTTCAGTGTATATTTTTTAACAGTTTCCTCTATATTCATATGCATGTGTCTTTATATTATGGTAATAAGTGATTTGCATCTTTTAACTAAACTTCAACATATTTTGTTTTGTGAGATAAAACTGAGATCTGCAGGTAGGAAATGTTTAGAGAATACTCCAGATCTAAGAGAGAACTTTTGGCTACACCCATGAAACGCCCCTATTCAGCCAACTAGCAACGGTCTGAAAAGTAATTTTAAAATAAGGAAAGCAATACTTTATATTATAAGTACAAATTTCTCAGGGGCCTATCTATCAAGTTCCGTATGGAGCTTGAAGCCCTGTGTTTCTGGCGAGCCTTAAGGCTCCCCAGAAACACCAGTTATGAAGCAGCGGTCTAAAGACCGCTGTTCCATAACCTGTCCACTTGCTCTGAGGAGGCGGACAGAAATCGCCACAATTCAACCCGATCGAATACGATCAGGTTGATTGACACCCCCTGCTAGCAGCCGATTGGCCGCAAATCTGCAGGGGGCGTCGTTGCACCAGCAATTGTTCAGCTGCTGGTGCAATATGCAATATGCAATATGCTCTCCGCATTCAGCGAGGTCTGTCAGACATGATCCGCAATGTCGGATCATGTCCAACAGGCCTTTCATCAATAGGCCCCTCAGTGTTTTTTTGTATGTGCAGTGTAGGTTTATTATGATTTCTACTGTGGGAATTAAAAATACAATAAACACTAAATACATTTCATGCACCTCCCCTTAATCATAGGTGCTGCCATTTTGGAACAGGTTACACTGCAGGTATTTGAAGGAGAGTTGCTACATATGTGCAAAAATAACAGCACTGGAATGCAATGAAAGGCAATTTCAACATGGCGGCACACATGACTATAGGGGGTGAGAAATATATTCAATACTTTGCTAATAAAATTTACTTAAGGCCAGATTACAAGTGGAGCGGTATTTACTGCTTCCACTATAGTGCTAATTGCGCTAGAAGTAAACTTTTAACGTTTGCCGTGTTGCGCTGGTATTATGAGTTGAAAGTACAAAGTTATCTCGCTTGCGCTAACCCGATGTGCGCAAACATGTTACTTCTAGTGCAAATAGACTATCATGTAAAAGATAACTTCTTCCTCCATAGAAGTCAATGGAGAAAAAAAAAGTTGGAAAAAACAACCGACTCGCACGCTAACCCAAACTCATAATCTCATATGTGCTAACCCGACATGAAAATATGAATTTTTCACATTCCAATGTTCTGCACATAACAGAATATCTTCTATGAATTCAAAAATAAATATTTGTATCTATCTATCTATCTATCTATCTATCTATCTATATCTATCTATCTATATATATATACAGTATATATATTGATGATGGTATTGTGGTAGAGTGCTGTGTGCAGAACATTGGAATGGGACATATTTACAGTAAATACGCAGTATAACACTTTATTAAAAATGAATATTGCATAAATATTTTTTTCATGTTTTCATCTATTTAATTGCAAAGAGCTCTAATGCACTTATATATATATATATGTATATATGTGTACGTATGTATTTATGTGTTTATATGTGTATAAATGTCTGTAAATACATATAGAGAAAAGAATATAACCCAAAGCTTCACAGTTGGTCTTATTCACAACTCACACACTGTGAACCTTATCGTCACATGAAAGTCAATTGCAGTCATGAGGTGCAAGAGCGCTATGTGTTGGTAATTAGAAAGTGGTTCTAAATTGTGACAAACAATGATGTTCCCAAGGTAATCCCTCTGAATTAACCTGCTGCTGTTGATATGTATAAACGGCTTTCTCATAATAGCCCAAAAGGTATCCTTCCCTATTCCCCTCAGCAGCGCAACAAGACAAGGAAAATTAGCTTTTATTTCAACCATTAAAAAATGATTATGTTACAAGGAGTGATCAACATCAACAACGATGTCAGGTTAATGATGTTGATCACTCCTTGTAACATAATCATTTTTAATAAATTAAATAATAGCTATTTTTTATTCAAGAATCGCTGGATACTTTTTGCTTGTTTGTAAATAGATATATACACAAAAAAATACATAAATACAAATGCACACACACACACATATATATACTGTATATATATATATATATATATATATATATATATATATATATATATATATAAAAATATAAATATATATATATATATATATATATATATATATATATATATATATATATATATAAAATTATACATCTTTTGACATGTATATGTATGTATGTCTATGTTAAGGTATATAATTTAATCATTTTATATGCTTTTTTAAAATAAATGATTATGTCTATGAGCCCTATTGTAATGTGTGCATCTCCTACACATACTTAAATGCAGGGAGTGCACCATTGCGAGATACATTGTTCTCAAGATAAAAACTGCCTTTAGAGAATTTAGAGTGATTATTTCTTCATCTGTACTAAATCTTATAGAGGTTCTACACAAGCCTCAGGTTGGAGCCCTGCATCATACAAACATTCCTTCTGGGCCAATTTCAGTCCCACTGCTACCTGTTTGCAGAGGCTTTAGTATCACAAAACAGATATATATATATATATAAAGATAATATTTTATATGTCTTAGGAAAGGCCGGGAAGGGTGTATAATCAATATATAAAAATTCAATCAATATTTAAATCAATCAATATATAAATCAATATAAATTTTTATAATCAATATATAAAAATTGGTGAATTTTATGTAAAAACATATTTGTAAACTTTTTTGAAGGATTATAATAGACAACATACAAGTATAAATTAAATTAACAGCAAATAAGAACCAAAAGGCCCTTGGGGCCTGTCAACATTTTCTTCTGGAATCTAAGCTTCAATGGGACAGTAAAGTCAAAATTAAACTTTCATGACTCAGATAAAGCATCCAATTTTAAACAATTTTTCAGTTTATTTGTTCTATCTGAATCATGAAAGAAAAGTTTGGGGTTTTATGTGCCCGTAATTGTTAGGACAGCCTGTGCCATATCCACTTAGGAATAGGTTTCAGTGAGCTCCTGCACTGGTTAAGTAACCACTGTATAGAATGTTGTAAAGTAATGATTCTGAAATCTGTAGGATACTCTCCAGCCTAAGGGCTATATTACAAATGGTGTGCTAAATGTTGCACGTGAGCAATATCGGGTTTATCGTTGGTGTTTGCGTGCATCGGAGGTAACGCTCCGATGCACGCAAGTTGAAAGTTGAATGTAAATATGTTCGTTTTGAGAGTAATTGAATAAAAAGGACATTATTTAAACACATAAATACATATGCATACATTGTATGCAGTTAAGTAGCTAAAAACATGTAAAAAATCATTTTTATGCAATATTCATATTTAATAAAGTGTTTGTGTATGTACTGTAAATATTTTACATTCCAATGTTCTTCAAATATGGGAATATGTTCTAAGTATTTATAAATAGATATTCCTATATGTATCTGTATATATCTATGCCTATATCAAATCATGTGTATATATAGGTATAGATATATATTTAACCAAAAACAACATCAGATAAATGTAGAAATATGTATTTAGAAATAAATAGAAAATATTCTGCTATGTGAAGAACATTAGAATGTGAAATATTATTTCATGTTGGGATAGCGCACTTGAGAAAATGTGTTTGCGCAAGAGTAGGTTGTTACATTTTTTACCACTTTTCGTGCTCCATTAAAGTCTATGGGAGAATACATTAGCACAATCACGATATTGCAACTTCGTTTTTTTGCAAACGTTTGGTCAGTGCGTGAGAAAAAATGTTTCACTTTTCGACTTGTAATATGTGTGGTATCCGACATGTGCAAAAACCATAATTCAAGCACATTTAGAGCGTAAGCGGAAGTGATAATCAGCGCTCCACTCGTAATCTAGCGCTAAGTGAGGGCAATGGAAGTTATTGTTTAACTACTTATAGGTAAACATTTACTGGAATGTAGATAGTGAATTTAATATCCCTTTAATTAACCTTTTAAAAGAACATCTTTGACCCGGGGGCAGGAGTAGATTGTAGAAACAACAAGCTTTATTGAATTTAGCCCACAAAGTGGAACTATCCATTTGACTATGTACTTTACAATGAAAAATGCACACTTTTTATTAAAAGCAAGATAGGAGAGAAAAACAGACTTTATATAAGCCACCAGATGGCTTCTCCCCTGTAAAATGGCATAATAATGTATCTTTAATCACTTGAAACTGTGAAGAAATAAGATGCTCCTTTTTTGAAGTAAGCAAAAAAAAAAAAAAGGGAAAATCCCAAGGAGGCAACAGAAGGCAAAAGGATGAAGCTATACTATAAATGTATTCTATAAAGTATATGGTTTTGCAGTTATGGTTAATAATACATTCTTTGCAACCTTACATATGTGTGCTAAACCTGAAAGTTATACACTGAATTATAGGCTCTGTTACATTTGCTTGTCATAAGTAAGAGCAAACATTATTATTGTACTTCAATGGCTTTATATGAAGGGTCAATTAGAAATTAAAAACATAAGTGAATACTTGTAATAACGTATCACTATATCCTCATGGGAATGGGGCATTGAAAAAGTCTTTTAAAAGGTTGCTAAAAAGCTAAAACACTTACGCCTAGATTTAGAGTTCTGCGGCCAAAGGGGTGCGTTAGCTACGCGTGCTTTTTCACCCCCGCACCTTTTAAATACCGCTGGTATTTAGAGTTCACAGAAGGGCTGCGTTAGGCTCCAAAAAGGGAGCGTATAGTATAATTTACCACCACTGCAACTCTAAATACCAGCGGTGCTTACGGACGCGGCCAGCTTCAAAAACGTGCTCGTGCGCGATTCCCCCATAGGAAACAATGGGGCCGTTTGAGCTGAAAAAAAATCTAACACCTGCAAAAAAGCAGCGTTCAGATCCTAACGCAGCCCCATTGTTTCCTATGGGGAAACACTTCCTAAATCTGCACCTAACACCCTAACATGTACCCCGAGTCTAAACACCCCTAACCTTACACTTATTAACCCCTAATCTGCCGACCCCGCTATCGCTGACCCCTGCATATTTTTATTAACCCCTAATCTGCCACTCCGTACACCGCCGCAACCTACGTTATCCATATGAACCCCTAATCTGCTGCCCCTAACACCGCCGACCCCTATATTATATTTATTAACCCCTAATCTGCCGCCCCCAACGTCGCCGCCACCTACCTACACTTCTTAACCCCTAATCTGCCGACCGGACCTCACCGCTACTATAATAAAGTTATTAACCCCTAATCCGTCTCACTCCCGCCTCAAAAACCCTATAATAAAAAGTATTAACCCCTAATCTGCCCTCCCTAACATCACCGACACCTAACTTCAAGTATTAACCCCTAATCTGCCGACCGGACCTCGCCGCTACTCTAATAAATGTATTAAGCCCTAAAGCTAAGTCTAACCCTAACACTAACACCCCCCAAAGTTAAATATAATTTTTATCTAACGAAATAAATAATTTCTTATTAAATAAATTATTCCTATTTAAAGCTAAATACTTACCTGTAAAATAAACCCTAATATAGCTACAATATAAATTATAATTATATTGTAGCTATTTTAGGATTAATATTTATTTTACAGGCAACTTTGTATTTATTTTAACCAGGTACAATATCTATTAAATAGTTAATAACTATTTAATAGCTACCTAGTTAAAATAATTACAAAATTACCTGTAAAATAAATCCTAACCTAAGTTACAATTAAACCAAACACTACACTATCAATAAATTAATTACATACAAATACGTACAAATAAATACAATTAAATAAACTAACTAAAGTACAAAAAATAAAAAAGAACTAAGTTACAAAAAATAAAAAAATAATTTACAAACATTATAAAAATATTACAACACTTTTAAGCTAATTACACCTACTCTAAGCCCTCTAATAAAATAACAAAGCCCCCCAAAATAAAAAAAATGCCCTACCCTATTCTAAAATAAAAATTGAAAAGCTCTTTTACCTTACCAGCCCTTAAAAGGTCCTTTTGCGGGGCATGCCCCAAAGAATTCTGCTCTTTTGCCTGTAAAAAAAACATACAATACCCCCCCTTAACATTACAACCCACCACCCACATACCCCTAATCTAACCCAAACCCCCCTTAAATAAACCTAACACTAAGCCCCTGAAGATCTCCCTACCTTGTCTTCACCACGCCGGGTATCACCAATCCGTCCAGAAGAGGGTCCGAAGTCTTCATCCAAGCCCAAGTGGGGGCTGAAGAGGTCCATCATCCGGCTGAAGTCTTGATCCAAGCGGGGGCTGAAGAAGTCCATCATCCAGCTGAAGTCTTGATCCAAGCGGGGGCTGAAGAGGTCCATCATGCGGCTGAAGTCTTCTATCAAGCGGCATCTTCAATCTTCTTTCTCCCGGCTCCATCTTCATCCCGCCGACGCGGAACATCCATCCTGGCCGACGACTTCCTGACGAATGACGGTTCCCTTAAGGGACGTCATCCAAGATGGCGTCCCTCGAATTCCGATTGGCTGATAGGATTCTATCAGCCAATCGGAAATAAGGTAGGAAAATTCTGATTGGCTGATGGAATCAGCCAATCAGATTCAAGTTCAATCCGATTGGCTGATACAATCAGCCAATCAGATTGAGCTCGCATTCTGTTGGCTGTTCCGATCAAATTTGATAACAGAGGTTTATTGAAAAGTTGTTTAAAATTGCATGTTCTATCCGAAACATAAAAAAATAGGGATTTTTTTTTGTATTAGATATTTTAATTGAATTTTAATACTTAAAAAAACAAAACAGTATTTTTAAACAAGGAAAACAAACCACACAACATTTCTATTACATTTGTTACCCTCCTTAGCAGATCCTTATATTAATAAACCTCTCTTGAGCCCTTTAATTATAGTCCTTACAAAGACTGATATATGTCCTTTTAAGTCTCTATTTACAATGGTAGCATTTTAACCTCTTAAGGACATATGCCGGAATTTTTCCGTCATAAAACAATTGAGCAAACAGAAAGCTGTGTCCTTAAAGGGTTAATGATGGCTTTGTTTTTACAACATGTAAAATTTTAGTTTAAAAAATAGCAAGAGCAAGTGGTCCGCAAATCTAGCCCCTGCACATACACTATTCTGCTCCTATAAAGCAGAAAAAACGAAACAAGTTTAAAATGGAAAGAAAGTGTGTGTGTGCGCTAACAGCTTAGGGGTAAAACGTATGAAACTTCTATGTGTGGTCTCCAAGATAAGGTATATGTATATACAAAGTGTATGTTAACAATGCTTTCTTTAAATTGAATAAATTAATCTAGCTAAAGTGAAATATACATAAAGCATTTGATATAAAATTTATTAAAAACAGATATATATATGACCGGTCATCCAAAAACAATGATGACAATAAAAACAATTAACTTAAACTTTAAAAAATAATAATGAATTAATTCGACTTCAATGGTCGTCTAGCCAAAATAGCCAAACCTTTATGTTCATAGAAACAGGAGAGAATTGGTTCAGGCAGTTAGCATTTTCCCTTATTGTTGGAAATGGTGCTGTCTCTAATTATATAGAATATATTCTATATAATATATATAGAGAGAGTATATTCTATATAATTAGAGACAGCACCGTTTCCAACAATAAGGTATATAGAATATATCCTATATTATAAAAGGCCAAGTGTTTGTCTGAAGCCGTCATGCGCAGTAGAGACAAACACTTGGCCTTAGAAAGTTCACAGCTGCAAATGAAACAGCAGTGCGAGGAACACAGCAGCGCGAGGATCAGGCACGTGAAAAGACCTTACAAAGCGCACAGCTGATCGCACGTGCACCCACCCGACCTCGCACATGCACCTCTGCAAGGGAACCACAGCAGCGCGAGGCTCAGGCAAGTGAGCCACAGCAGCGCGAGGCTCAGGCAAGTTAACCACAGCAGCGCGAGGCTCAGGCAAGTGAACCACAGCAGTGCGAGGCTCAGGCAAGTGAACCACAGCAGCGCGAGGCTCAGGCAAGTGAACCACAGCAGCGCGAGGCTCAGGCAAGTGAACCACAGCAGCGCGAGGCTCAGGCAAGTGAACCACAGCAGAGCAAGGCTCAGGCAAGGAGAGAGAGAGAGAGGGGGGGGAGAGAGAGGGGGAGAGAGAGGGGGAGAGAGAGAAAAAGAGAAGGGGGAGAGGGAGGGAGAGAAAAAGAGAAGGGGGAGAGGGAGAGAGGCAGAGAAAAAGAGAAGGGGGAGAGAGAGAGAAAAAGAGAAGGGGGAGAGGGAGAGAAAAAGAGGAGGGAGAGAGGGAGAGAAAAAGAGAAGGGGGAGAAAAATAGAAGGGGGAGAGGGAGAGAAAAAGAGAAGGGAGAGAGGGAGAGAAAAAGAGAAGGGGGAGAGGGAGAGAGGGAGAGAAAAAGAGAAGGGAGAGAAAAAGAGAAGGGGGAGAGGGAGAGAAAAAGAGAAGGGGGAGAGGGAGAGAAAAAGAGGAGGGAGAGAGGGAGAGAAAAAGAGAAGGGGGAGAGGGAGAGAGGGAGAGAAAAGAGAAGGGGGAGAGGGAGAGAAAAAGGGAAGGAGAAGGGAGAGAGGGAGAGAAAAAGAGAAGGGAGAGAGGGAGATAAAAAGAGAAGGGAGAGAGCGAGAGAAAAAGAGAAGGGGGAGAGTGAGAGAGGGAGAGAAAAAGAGGAGAGAGAGAGGGAAAGAAAAAGAGAAGGGGAGAGAAAAAGAGAAGGGGGAGAGGGAGAGAGGGAGAGAAAAAGAGAAGGGGGAGAGGGAGAGAGGGAGAGAAAAAGAGGAGGGAGAGAGGGAGAGAAAAAGAGAAGGGGGAGAGGGAGAGAAAAAGAGAAGGGGGAAAGGGGGAGAGGGAGAGAGGGAGAGAAAAAGAGAAGGGGGAGAGGGAGAGAGGGAGAGAAAAAGAGAAGGGGGAGAGGGAGAGAAAAAGAGAAGGGGGAAAGGGAGAGAGGGAGAGAAAAAGAAAAGGGGAGAGGGAGAGAAAAAGAGAAGGGGGAAAGGGGGAGAGGGAGTGAGGGAGAGAAAAAGAGAAGGGGGAAAGGGAGAGAAAAAGGGAGAGAGGGAGAGAAAAAGAGAAGGGGGAGAGGGAGAGAGGGAGAGAAAAAGAGAAGGGGGAGAGGGAGAGAAAAAGGGAGAGAGGGAGAGAAAAGGAGAAGGGAGAGAGGGAGAGAAAAAGAGAAGGGAGAGAAGGAGATAAAAAGAGAAGGGGGAGAGAGCGAGAGAAAAAGAGAAGGGGGAGAGGGAGAGAGGGAGAGAAAAAGAGGAGGGAGAGAGGGAGAGAAAAAGAGAAGGGGAGAGGGAGAGAAAAAGAGAAGGGGGAGAGGGAGAGAAAAAGAGAAGGGGGAGAGGGAGAGAGGGAGAGAAAAAGAGGAGGGAGAGAGGGAGAGAAAAAGAGAAGGGGGAGAGGGAGAGAAAAAGAGAAGGGGGAAAGGGGGAGAGGGAGAGAGGGAGAGAAAAAGAGAAGGGGGAGAGGGAGAGAGGGAGAGAAAAAGGGAGAGAGGGAGAGAAAAAGAGAAGGGGGAGAGGGAGAGAGGGAGAGAAAAAGAGAAGGGGGAGAGGGAGAGAGGGAGAGAAAAAGAGAATGGAGAGAGGGAGAGAAAAAGGGAGAGAGGGAGAGAAAAAGAGAAGGGGGAGAGGGAGAGAGGGAGAGAAAAAGAGAAGGGGGAGAGAGAGAGAGGGAGAGAAAAAGAGAAGGGGGAGAGAGAGAGGGAGAGAAAAAGAGAAGGGGGAGAGAGAGAGAGGTGGAGAAGGGGGAAAGAGAGAGAGGGGGAGAAGGCAGAGAGAGAGAGGGGGAGAAGAGGGAGGGAGAAGGGGGAGAGAGAGAGAGGGGGAGAAGGGGGAGAGAGAGAAAAAGAGAAGGGGGAGAGTGCAAAATAAGGGGGAGAGAGAAGGGGGAGAGAGAGAGAAAAAGAGAAGGGGGAGAGAGAGAGAAAAAGAGAAGGGGAGAGTGCAAAATAAGGGGGATAGAGCGCAAAAGAGAGGGGGGGAGAGAGGGAGCAAGGGTTGGAACCGCGGAACCTAAAAAATTGGCCTGTGTACACGGGCTTTAGGACTAGTTCTATATAATTAGAGACAGCACCGTTTCCAACAATAATGGAAAGTGCTAACTGCCTGAACCAATTCTCTCCTGTTTCTATGAACATAAAGGTTTGGCTATTTTGGCTACACGATCATTGAAGTCGAATTAATTCATTATTATTTTTTAAAGTTTAAGTTAATTGTTTTTATTGTCATCATTGTTTTTGTATGACCGGTCATATATATATGTTTTTAATAAATTTTATATCCAATGCTTTATGTATATTTCACTTTAGTTAGATTCATTTATTCAATTTAAAAAAAAGGATTGTTAACATACACTTTGTATATACATATACCTTATCTTGGAGACCACTCATAGAGGTTTTATACGTTTTACCCCTAAGCTGTTAGCGCACACACACACTTTCTTTCCATTTTGAAATCTTAATTTAAAACATGTCATATTATACTCTTGTACTTTTATTTAGTTAATAATTTTGATGTATCTTTTAGTTTAAAGTCTTTACTCCCCCTGTGCCTTAAATGAGAAAGAGAATTCATGGATATGCAGAAAGTAGTTGAATGTATTAAGCAAGACTGTGAACGAAGATGGTTTGTATGAAGAATTGTGCTGTATCAAACTGTATCAAATTGTAAACTAAAGTGTTTTTTCCCAGTAACTACTAACTTGTTGATTTTTCCTACATAAAATCTGTCAGATATATCTTCCTTATTTAATTAAAAAGAGTTGGCAACCCTAGTTACAGCAGAGAATCACTGCCAGCTTATTATAGTTCCACATGTAACCCGGGTGTGAGAAGTTCTGCAACCCTATAAAAACACCAGCATACACATAGGCCCCTATTTATGAAAGTCTGGTGGACCTGGTCCAACAGTGCGGATCAGGTCGGCCAGACCTCGCTGAATACGGCGAGCAATACGCTCGCCGTATTCAGCATTGCACCAGCAGCTCACAAGTGCCGCCCCCTGCAGACTCGCGGAGAATGGGCCGCCAGGGGGGAGTCAATCAACCCGATCATACTCAATCGGGTTGATTTCCGGCGATGTCTGTCCGCCTGCTCAGAGCAGGCGGACAGGTTATGGAGCAGCGGTCTTTGTGACCTCTGCTTCATAACTGCTGTTTCTGGCGAGCCTGCAGGCTCGCCAGGAACATGGAGCATCAAGCTCCATGCGGAGCTTGATACATATGCCCCATACTGTATATACTGGGTAACAGTGAGCAGGATAAGACTAATCATTGCCTTCCTTACCTACCTCTTTCTTGTAAATTTGTTGTGGTTTCCTAATATAATGGCCTCAAGTTCACAAGTTGTGGGATCCTTAACCTTGCAGACTCATTCATGTAAGTCTGTAAACCTCTAATTAAAGGGACAGTCAAGTCCAAAAAACCTTTCATGATTCAAATACGGCATGCAATTTTAAACAACATTCCTATTTTCTTCTATCACCAATTTTGTTTTGTTCTTTTGGTATTCTTAGTTGAAAGCTAAACCCAGGAGGTTCATATGCTAATTTCTTAGACCTTGAAGGCTGCCTCTAATCTGAATGCCTTTTGACAGTTTTTCACCACTAGAGGGCGTTAGTTCATGTGTTTCATATAGATAACATTGAGCTCACGCACGTGAAGTCACCCAGGAGTGAACACTGATTGGCTAAAATGCAAGTATGTCAAAAGAACTGAAATAAGGGGCTAGTTTGCAGAGGCATAGATACAAGGTAATTACAGAGGTAAAAAGTGTATTATTATAACTGTGTTGGTTAGGCAAACCTTTGTGTTTGTGTTGACTGTCCGTTTAAGAAGCAGAGGTCTTAACACCTTCGTAACCGCTCCACTATCTCATAGGTGTCTTAGTGAAAGTGATGGTAAACTTTGCATTTTAAAATCATGTTCAGAATATAAGTGATAATTTAGAGGGACTTTAATTGATCACTTCTAATGAAGATGCGCTGTAACTTACTTTTTAATCTAGCTGTGTCATTCTACTACCTCGCACTACGACTACCAACTTCAAAACTAAATGTTTTTTGTGGACCATATGCTTGTGCGATAATAAACGCAGGCAGTGGATGCTGCTCGTCTGCTGCCCTCTTACTCAACTCTTAACAGTAAAGTCTATAAGGACTTTATCTATTTCTCACAAACTGACAGTTTGGTAGAGGGGTTAATATAAATTACACAAGGTAATTAGCAAGGTTTGGACAATTCTTTTTATTTAGTTTTTTTTTACCAAATATGAAGTACCCCAAGAAGGGTTTTCTCCTTCTGAACTTGTGAGACATCCCCAAAGCTTGTTAGATATCACTAAGGATGACTTGCAAAGGGCCAGATTACAAATGGAATCCTAAATATCATTTGCGTGCCAGCAATATTAGCGCTCCACTTTGTAATACTAGCACACGATAATATGCACTGGTATTACAAGTTAATCGCAATGCGAACTCGAGCTTCAATCAGGTGCTGAACCAAAAATGGCCCGGTTCCTAAGCGTACATTCTTGCTATTTCAAATAAAGATACCAAGAGAATAAAAAATGATAATAGGAGTAAATTAGAAAGTTGCTTAAAATTGCCTGCTCTATCTGAATCATGAAAGTTTAATTTTGAATAGACTATTCCTTTAATGTAATTTTAAGCTACCTAATTCTATTGCCTGAAGGGCTGATGATGTTTTACAAAATCAAAAAGAAAATCTGCTAATTACAATTTTTTTAATAAAGCCAAATAAAATTCCTTGTGTCAGCAATAGCTAGAAATTGAGCCACAAGATGGGTGCACAACAATAGATTCTTGAATATGATAAAAGATATATATATATACTAGAATCAACCTGGTTGTGTATGTATTCATTTACATTAGATAGAGAAAGAGAGAGACAGATTAGCTCATTAGGGCAATTTTAAGATCAGCTGAAGAGGCCCCTGTTCCAGCCCTCTGTGGGAGGGTCAAAACACTTCATGCTCTGGAAATCAATGACAACATAGTCGCTACGTCCAACTTTATTTAGTGGCTGTGATGTTGGGGAGCGGCGGAATAAGAGTTAATATTTTTATTATAGTGTGGGCGATGTTGGGGTGCAGGGGAATAGGGGTTAATAACTTTAGTATAGTGGCAACGATGTTGGAGAGCGACGGAATAGGGGTTAATACATTTTAATAGTGGCGGCAATGTCTGGAGCGGCATATTAGGGGTCAATATCTTTAAAATAGTGTTTGCGATGCGGGAGGGCCTCGGTTTAGGGGTTAATAGGTACTTTATGGGTGTTAGTGTACTTTGTAACACTTTAGTTATGAGTTTTGTGTAACAGTTTTTTTGTGTAAAACTCATAACTACTGCTCTCAGATTCCGAAACGGATTGTGTTGGTATAGGGTGTAACGCAAGTTTTTTAACCTCACCGCAAAACTTAATGGCAGCGCTATGGAAATTCCATGTAAAAACTTAATTTTTTGGAGTGCGGGACTGACATTGCTTTACAGGCTAAAAGGTTTGCGGTACAGCTATATCGACAAGACTTGCAATGGCTGCGTTGCTGTTTTAATACTGAAATGGAAATTTTTTCATCATTAAAACATGAATGCAAAACTCGTAATCTAGGTGATTATTAATAATTGTAAGAATTTTTTTAAAGTGTATATATGTGTGTAATACTTTAACGTGTTTTGGATGTGTTTTGCGCAACTTTTTTTTAACCTTTACATTTTATTCAGGTCTGAAGCCGCAATAAAATATTCTATCTTCTAGATTGTAAATTCCCACGGGAGTAGGGCCCTTAATTCCTCCTGTATGTGTTTGTACAATTTGTCTTGTGTCTTACAAGTTTTATATCATTGTTTTATTTAAATGAATTGTACCCAATAATATCCCAATTTCAGCTTGTGCTTGAGCAAACACTATAACTTTCAAATTGTAATACTAGCACAAATTAGCACAGTCGTATATATCCATTGAAAGTAATGATTGCTCTTGAGAGAAGTCGGCCATTCTAAATTTTTTCAGGTTAGCGCACTTTACCATGGTCTTGTAATTACAAAAGTTGTGTTCTAAATTGTAGCACGGTCTAGCAATATTGGTTACAGAGTGCATGCTGTCATTAGCACACCACTTGTAATCTGGCCCAATATCGTCAATAATTTCCACTTTAAACTCTAGTGGTGAAAAGCTTCCAAATAAAAACTTCCAACAGGACTGGTAATGTTAAATGTGATCCAAGTACTGTGTCACCTTTGATGTAACCTTAAAGGGTAACATAACGAAAAGGACCTTTAGTGTAAGTTTAT
This sequence comes from Bombina bombina, assembly GCF_027579735.1. Taxonomy (NCBI): domain Eukaryota; kingdom Metazoa; phylum Chordata; class Amphibia; order Anura; family Bombinatoridae; genus Bombina; species Bombina bombina. Next base: position 159,255,887 of record NC_069505.1, on the reverse strand, counting down.
TTGTAATAAAAAACAGATCTGATGTGTAGCTTCTTGCATATTACAGAGCTATGATAGTTCCAAGAATCAAGGCTCAATGCAAACCTCTGTCAAAGCAGGAACTTTTCTTGCAAGGGTTATTAGGGTTGTTAGGCTGTAGAAAAGTCACTCAGGGTGCCTGATAGACACTGCCTTTTACAACTCCTCTATGCTGTGTATCGGCAGCTCCTGTAATCATTCTGCCAAGTGACATAAGCGCTGTCCTCTGTTGTGAGTGCACAGTGTTGATTATTCACAATAGCTTTGTTTCATTTTTCACTTTAATAAATGTATTGGTTTGTCAGAGTTTGTGAACACTTTATATATTTTAACATACATAACAGTGTTAAGTACCCTAATATATGATATCTCGCACATCAAATGAGGACTGTTAGCAATGCATACAATCAATAATTCTAACTGAAACACTTCTGCAAAACAGGTTTTGTAAATGTCTGTAATTGTAATGTCTATGATTAAGGCTTTCTTAGCCGAAAAACGCGTAAGACGTAAGGATGCTGCTAGTCTTCCTTTGATTTTATGGATCTACTGTTCTTCGCAATAAAAATTATATGATTTGAATGCTTGGAGGCTCGCTGTTTTTTTGGATGATTGAAATGTAATGTTTCATCATGTCTATCTTACTATGGTAAAGTTATCTCGCGAGATAGAATGAGAGACATCTCAGAAGCCTCACAGAGGCAGTCAGTGTGTGTTCTGGGACTTCCTAGTGGTCAGAGACTATCTAGTGTTTTTTTCACCTAAACCCTGTTCAAGCGTGAAGAATTCATAAAGATTTTATGGTTTTATGTTTGAGTCTCGCTATTTCATATTTGACAAGGTTGTCTAATTTTTAGTTCTATTTTATTTTTTGTGCATATGTTTTACAGAGGGTATAACTTTTTCTGTTTCATTTGCTTTGTAAGGTTTTGAAGGCGTTTTTTTGTTTATGTCAAAGTTTTGAAGATTTTTTTTATAAGTACAAGTTTCATAAACAGAAGATGATGACTACAGTAATTAACTATCTCCTGCTACTACACACGATGCAGCTGATATCATTATTATTTTTTTGCACCTTGGAAACATTTCTGGAGAAGACCATGGGGCCAATTTGCCATTGTGCGAATCAGCCCCATGGGTGGGAAGCCGGATTTACCGCACGGCTAAATCACCTCTTAGCCAAATGGTTTTTTTTTGCCGTGGACTGCTGTATAAGGTAAACACAGTGATCGATTGAATCAAATAAAGGAGCTTTCTACATGAAGTATCTTATACTTCATGAATGAAAGTCCCCTTTATTTGTTTCAATAGTAAATCCTAGCTGCTCCTTTACTCATACACCTCCTCTGAGGTTGATTGACACCCCCTGCTAACGGGTGATTGGACGCAAATCTGCAGGGGGCGGCATTGCACAAGCAGTTCACCAGAACTGCTTGTGCAATGTTAAATGCTGACAGCGTATGCTGTCAGCATTCAGCGATGTCTGACGGACATGATACACTACAACGAATCATGTCCGCCAGACATTGATAAATCGACCCCCATGTCCCTTTTCTTTCCTTAAAGGGATATATAACCCAATATTTCATGATTCAGATAGAACTTGTTATTTTAAACAACTTTTTAATTTACTTCAATTATCAATTTTTCTTTGTCTCTTGGTATCTTCTTTTTAAAAGCAGGAACGAATGCTTAAGAGAGGAGAACTATATGGTAGCAGTTTTGCAAGAATGTTATCCATTTTATAAGAGCACTAGAGGGCAGCACTATTTCCTGCCATATAGTGCTCCAGATGTCTACCTAGATATCTCTCAAAACAGAATATCATGGGAACTAAGCAAATTTGATAATAGAAGTAAAATGGAAACTTTTTTAAAACGGCACACCATTTTTACATTTAGAACACAGTTATATTCTGTAGTACCCCTCAAAACAGCTACACTTCTGTGCTACCGTTTTCCTATTTAAAGGCGCATGAAACCTAAAAGTTCTTCATTCATGTTTCAGATAGATCATATAATTAAAATAAAGTTAACAGTTTATTTCTATTATCAAAATCACTTCGTTCTCGTGGTATTCTTTGTTGGAGAGATGCATAGGTAGTAAGTGTGCACGTGCTTGGAGCACTACAGGACAGCAAACGCTGCTGTCATCTAATCCACTTCCAAATGTATTACAATAGTAGCCTTTTAACCCTTAGTAATGTTAACTAAAGTAAAAAATATTACTAAAAAAGGGCTGTCAATTATATGTTTATGTTACATCCTGATTAAAGGGACATAAAACCCAAAAATGTTTTTTCATCATTCAGGTAAAACATACAAATTTAAACATCTTTATAATGTATTCTATTATTAAGTTTGCTTTGATCCCTTTATATCTTTTGTTGAAAACATACCTAGGTAGGCTCAGGAGCTGGGAGCTAGCTTCTTATTGGTGGTTGCCTACATATATATATATATATATATATATATATATATATATATATATATATATACCGCTTACCACTGGTATCACAGCTAGCCCACAGTAGTGCATTGCTGCTCTATGTGAATCATTTGGCTATGCTTTTAGTAATGGGATGTTATCCCAGTGATTACATTTACAATTTGTCTGTAAACTCTGAAAAAATAAATAAAAGTATGTCACTGGATTACTAGGAATGGAAAAATGTAATTGATTTATTATGTATATTTTACTAATTCTAGGTGTCTGCATTAAAAGTCAACTCATCAGGACCGGATTGGCCTACCAGGATACCAGGATATTTCTCGGTGGGCTGCAGCAGCTGGGGCTGGAAAGCTACAATTTAAAGGGATCATTAATGGATGTAGTTTGGTTGTAGGGTTGCTATATAACATCAAATGTATCATTTTTATTTAATGCAAACTAATATAATATAATTCTGAAAAAAATATTGGGTAAGGAGTGTCCCAGTAATCCCCTTTGAGAAAAATGGGGCATGTGCATTCTACCAACTCAACGGTCAATAGGGGCTGCTTTTCATATTTTTCCAGGGCTGATTTTTTCCCCCAGTTCGGCCCTGAAACTCATGATAGTCTTTATCCATGAACAGTTTTTCAATTAATATTGCTAAGAGCCAGCAGTTATATTTGTATATTTCAGTGTGCTTTTTAAGGCAAACTAATCCAGTTGTAATTTTAATATTATCACTAGGACTGAATTTCTCATTAAGTAATGTAGCCAGCCTTCTCCCTAAGGGACATCATTATGGCAAGTCAAATTCAATCTGCTGGTCCCACAGTTTTGGTGACATTATTAGAGAAAAATCTCATATTAAGTTATGTGGATTTTCCTTTGCATAAATTTTAGTAGATATGTATGATAAGCTTCTAATAAAAATATAGAACAATGTTTTACTCATATGCTTTATTTAAGAAATACAACTAATTATTATCTACATATACATATATATTGGACATAAATGTGACAATCATAACACACACACATATGTATTATAGATAGATAGATAAATATTAATACACACACACATATATATATATATATATATATATATATATATATATATATATATATATATATATATATATATATATATATATATATATATATATAATAAACTAGCATATGTAGATTTAGCTTTCCAATTCATCTACTTTCACATCTGGTGTGTCAGTTAACAGGTGATATCTATAAATAAATGATATTCCCAGATGACATTTAAATACAAACAAGTAAACTTGTGTAAATCTTTAAAGGTGTTTAGAAGATATTGACTATACACAATACTATTGATTTTTAAGGCTGTGATGTGTTCTTCCAGTGGGCAAAAACACTTAAATGACCAGTAAATATAGAAACAAATGCATGATAACAAGACAATACAATAGCACTTACTCTAGACCAGTGTTTTTCAACCAGTGTGCCGTGGCACACTAGTGTGCCGTGAGAGATCCTCAGGTGTGCCACGGCAGACTGACAACAGTGTGACATATTTTTTAAACTTTGCTTGTTTTTTACTCCCAGTGCAGAGGTAGTTTGTAGGAGGCATGGCATAACAGCACAATACATACAGTATGTGTGTGTTTGTGTGTATGTGTATATATATATATATGCTGTATTAGGCTACAATGTGTGATTTTTTAAAGTTTTTGGGATGGTGGTGTGCCACAGGATTTTTTAATGTAAAAAAGTGTGCCACGGCAAAAAAAAGGTTAAAAATCACTGCTCTAGACTTCAAATGAGTAGTAGATTTTTTTCTTTCAAAATTTTAAAGTTATGTCTATTTCCACTCCCCCTGTACCATGTGACAGCCATCAGCCAATCAAAAATGCATATACTTATATTCTGTGAATTCTTGCACATGCTCAGTAGGAGCTGGTGACTCAAAAAGTGTAAATATAAAAAGATTGTGCATATTTTGTTAATGGAAGTAAATTGGAAAGTTGTTTAAAATTGCATGCTCTATCTGATTTATGAAAGTTTAATTTGACCTGAATGTCCCTTCAAAATTTGCTATTTCAAAGATAAAGATTTTAAGACTTTGACTAATATACCTGCTTTGAAAAGCATAATTACTTAGTGGCCACTATATTTATGCTGTATTTCTTTTATTTAGTCTGTAGATTTTGCTATTTGTCTGACAAAAAATTGTAACACCTCAAAAAAAAAAAAAAAATGTTGTTGCTGTGGTTATTACCTGGATGACATTTTCAGTGCTTAAAGTTTGAAGTCACAAGTAATATGAGATGATTTCTCTATGTTTTTGTAGCTAAATCGTCTTATAGTGACATGTTTTCCAGAAGTAATGTACAATATAAAGACTTTACACATTGTAAACAAAAGAGGGTGAAGGATATTTTTTTCAATTGATCAGGTCATAATTTTGTATTCACAAGATCATAGAATAGTATAGTGAATATATTCACAGATCAATGTATAACCTAAATAAAACATTACCAAGTAGCACTGATAATGCCCAACTGAATCCTGTAACTACTGTTTGTGCATAATTTAAGAATAAGTGCGCATTGATTTTGTTGAGCAGTCTTTGGTCTTATTTTTTTACTTTAGGAATGCATTCATTTTCTAAGTTCACAAAACAAAAAAATATTGTTTTAGAGCAATCTTTTCCATCTAAACAGAAATATTTCATGCAGAACAGTCTAATATATTGTTTGCATGTAAAAGCTAAACCTAAGGTTTATTAAATAAATGTAAAAACAAGGAAAGGAAGTATAAAAAAATATATTGGAACAGATTATTATTATTATTATTATTATTATGATTATTATTATTTTTTATAGCATCACCAAATTATGCGGTTCTAGGTGTATATGTAAGGACAATGACAATGATAAGTGGTAAAATTTGATATAGATCAATAAAATAGAGAAATCAAAACGAATACAAATAGAGGGAATGGTCCCTGTTTTGAAAGGAACCAAAAGTTACTTTTTAAAGCAGAAACATTATTAATAAAAAAAAAAATCCTCTAATACTTTTCTTTTAAACTCCCTATTTAGGTGCAGTAAACAAAAAGCAACTATGCTTAAAAAAAACTTTAAACTTTAAACAAACTGTCTAGTCAAAATTAAACGTTCATGATTCAAATAGGGCATGTAATTTTAAACAACTTTCCAGTTTACTTTTATCATCAAATGTGCTTGTTCTCATGGTATACTTTGTTGAAAGCTAAACCTAGGTAGGCTCATATGCTAATTTCTAAGACATTGAAGGCCGCCTCTTATCTAAGTGAATTTTGTCAGTTTTTCAAAGCTAGAAAGCACTAGTTTATATGTGCCATACAGATAAGGGGGCAGTCTGCAGGGGCTGAGATACAAGGTTATCACAGATGTAAAAAGTATATTAATATAACTGTGTTTGTTATGCAAAACTTGTGAATGTGTAAAGTGATTATCAATCTTTTAAAACAATAACAATTCAGCAGTAGACTGTCCCTTTAAATTATTGTGAGGAACTAAGTGACAACAGGTTTGAAACTCTATAAATGAATGTTAAAGGCCTCTATTGTCATTATCAATTTCTGTCCCTGCATGACTATGTTCGGGTATCAGCTCATACATAAGAGAGAAACTCATACGCAGTTACCAGATTTGATATGTTTAGTCGTTTTCCCTGTAGTACCATAAAACCATTAAAAATCTAACTTCTCCACAGTGTAAACTCTAAAAGAACAAGACAATTACTGAGTCACTATCAGCTGCTTTTCTGCTAAAGCTTAAATACATAATATAACCATTGAAAGTTATTGGTTTTTGTGACTCAGTATTGTGATATTCATTTCATTTGTCTCCCACCTTCCAATGCCTTATGCTGCTTAGACAACAGACGAAACATGACAAACTTACAATTATAATGTTAGCATTAGCTGGAATTTAAATGTCACAATAAGTAATCAAAACACAGTGGCATTAACAATATACTGTTCATATTAAGATGCTTATTTCTAATAAACTTTTAAAAAAAGAGAGCCCAGTTTAAAAAGGCAGTAATTTAAGGATGAAACTTTGGTGCTGTCAACCTTTATAAAAGCTACATTTATTCTGTTTTTGTTTTACTTAGTCTTTTTAATCATATACATCATTTTTCAACAATGTACTTGTATTATATTGGTATTGAACCTCTGGTTAAAGCTATGAGAAGGTAAAAAATGGTTGAATTTCAATTTTAAATAGAAGCATTTTTGCAATATACTTTCTTTAGCAGAAATGCTTCTAATAAAAATTATTACTGTTTTTCAGTGGCATATGCACATATCCTGTAAAGGCCCCTGCACCAGTATTCAAACACCACAGTTTCTCAGAGAGTCCACAGTGAATTGTATGACACAAATTAAGTTGACAGAAGACATACACACCACTGCAAGCTCTCTGAGGTGTGGTGTTTGAATACAGATGCATGGGCCCTGATAGCATATCTAGTAAAAGAGAATGAAAGGATCCGGCAAACAAAAGGTCTGTTAAAAAATATCACTCTTTATTAGGTTCATATTAAAAATAGCTACACAGCTTCAAGCAAAGTTAGAGAAACATAGTCTTACGCGTTTCAGCCGTATTGGCCGTAATCATAGACCTATCTAGTAATAACTTTTACTAGAAGTACTTTTCCTGATGAAAATATATTGCAAAAATGCTTATATTTCAAAATGAAATGCACCCATGCACTTTTCATTTTTTACCTTTCTATCCCTTTAAGTAGAGAGTTGAGTAGTGAAAGAGGCTAGGCTAAAACATAAGGTTACAGTTCCAAAATTGGTGGAGTAATTTGAGTTTTACACAATGCTAAATATCCTTATAAAAGTTGAATGGATATAATGTGCACATGAGTGATATTAGATCAAATACACAGTCTTAGCATTAAATAGATATATTGAAGACTTAAACGCTTGTGAGTAACAACCCACATAAGCTTCTGTGTAACTAATCTTGTTAAATCATCAGATTTCCACTTATTTGTAGCATACAATGAACCACCCTCAATCTATCTGGTCTTCAGATAGAGACCTCTTTTTAGTTGCCATGTTCTGGTCATTCACACCTCCAATGTATGTGGAAATTAAAAGGAGCATTGCTTTTAAGCTTACAAAAACATAAGGTATACAATACCTGTTTGTTGATTTATTAAGGAGAACACTCATTTACCATATTTTTGAGTAATGAAAATAAATATGTGTCTAGTATATGCCTTAAAACCAAGATCAAGGTGACATATCCAGTTAAATCAATGTATTTGTCTACAAAATGTCATCTGAACGGCTATAAATGTGTGCATTCAAGTTCTGATGGATTAAAATCCAGGTTTGGTTGAATACAAATAATTAGCCTGCAAACCAGGACACTAAAATACCACATTGAACAAAGGTTCCATCTATAAAGCTGGATTTTTAAATTAAGTTCAGCATTATTTCTCAATGTATCCAATTAATTTATTAACAATTTAATTTCACTAACCGTAAACATCAGTATTGGTTAATTGCATGAAACAAATATTTTTATGGTGCTGCAAACTTAACTCTCGCCTGTTAGGCGTACTTGAGGACTCTAGCTGAGAAACACTGATATAGGTAACTTGTCCATTTAACTGCCTCTCCTTGTCCATATGCCCGTTGTAATAAATGACACCTAGTATGGCCTTTGAAGTCATTTACTTAACTCAACAAGATTGTATTTCATAAAGTTTGTAATATACACAAAAAAGTGCTACCACAGCACAACCCTATAGATGATTCAAGCAATTCCAAAATACAGCTCTCCCTAATGGCTGTGAAAGATATGTACAGAAAGGGTTAAAGCAAAGGGATTGGAACAGCGCTAGTGTAGCAGGAAAAATCAACCAGAGGGAAGATAGAGTTATAGACACACCGTATCTTAGGCAATAAGTATTTATTAATAAACACAATATTAAATACAATATGCGACCGGTCACTATAAAATCACATATAAATCCTTAAAAATCCTTAAAAAGTAAAGTGCACAGATCGTTCTCTAATCTGAATTAAATCATCATATCTTCTATATAGAAAACCGTGTACAAAGACTCTAAGATAGGATATATAATCCTGGTAACACAGTATAAACTTGTATGACAGTCCGTATAAAGTTAATAAGTCTCTCCTCTTCACACACCTGATAGCTATGTTAATACCCTGCTATTCAGGCCTCCCACATTTGCGGATGAAGAGGAAATGGGTCTCCGTTTTGTTGGTAACAATATCAGGTATACAAATCCTCACCTTAATTTTCCTATGGAGTAGCGGTTCTTTAGACGCTTCTGCGTCAAGTGCTCTGTGAGGTCCGTTTGTAATGGTTACCTGTTCTGTTTCCTCCTGCGTCACATGTGATGCTCCAGCCAATAGTTGCTGTTTCTGTTTCCTCCATGTCACGTGTGACGGTACAGCGAATGGCTGCTTCTCAAAGTTGGCTTGTGGAAATGAGCCCACGTAGGGTATTTAGGTGTTTTTTTTTTCTTGAAAAAGCCTTGTAATAAGGAGAAACGCGTCGATTGAAGGACTGTGTCTGTCTAAGTGGCTCAGGATCTCAGCTCAGAGCATAATTTAACCTAAATACCCTACGTGGGCTCATTTCCACAAGCCGACTCTGAGAAGCAGCCATTGGCTGTACCGTCACACGTGACATGGAAGAAACAGCAACTATTGGCTGGAGCATCACGTGTGACGCAGGAGGAAACAGAACAGGTAACCATTACAAATGGACCTCACAGAGCACGTGACATGGAAGTGTCTAAAGAACCGCTACTCCATAGGAAAATTAAGGTGAGGATTTGTATACCTGATATTGTTACCAACAAAACAGAGACCCATTTCCCTTTCATCCGCTAATATGGGAGGCCTGATTAGCAGGGTATTAACATAACATAGCTATCAGGTCTGTGAAGAGGATAGACTTATTAACTTTATACGGACTGTCATAAAAGTTTATACTGTGTTACCAGGATTACACATCCTATCTTAGAGTCTTTGTACACTGTGTTGATTGGTTCATTCATTGTTCTATATAGAAGATATGATGTTTTAATTCAGATTAGAGAACGATCTTTGCACTTTACTTTTTAAGGATTTTTAAGGATTTATATGTGATTTTATAGTGACCGGTCGCATATTGTATTTAATATTGTGTTTATTAATAAATACTTATTGCCTAAGATACGGTGTGTCTATAACTCAATCTTCCCTCTGGTTGATTTTTCCTGCTACACTAGCGCTGTTCTAATCCCTTTGTTTTAACCCTTTCTGTACATAAAGTTTGTAATAGTTTTGAGGACAGGTGACTTGCTCTGCTTCCACTAAAAAATTATTTGTTTTTCTAAAAAAAAGTAACATGAACCAACTTAAGTGGTGTGATAGATTGTAATATGTCACTGCAAATGACTTTTTGTGAATGGCCATATTGAAGATTTCACTATTAAACACAATATTAAAGAAGTATTGAAAAAGTCTAAAGTTAGAACTTTGTAAATAACAGAGCCAATCTCAGATGACAAAAATAGGGTTTTTAAAAAGAATAGCATTGTGAAAAAATGTAGAGATGCCAAGTGATTGTTAATATAACAGAATTAAATTATCTGTGTGTACCTGTAATCACCCTAGTCAAAAAAGATGATCTTCCTGGAGTCATTCTGAAGTAATCAATGACTCCAGGCTAGTCATAAGAAGCCATCCTGAAGTGTGCCCACAGGCCAAAATATTTAAATGAGATGCCTCTAGAGGTGTGCACTGGATGTTCATGCTTGTGAACTAATCAGTAAGGGAATCTGTTAATCATTCTGAAGTCATCACTCAAAATGTTTTACCTAAGCTAATGACTTTACAAGTCTGATGATGTCTGATGATGTGAAAATGACTTCTAACCTGATGTATGATGATGCACAAATGACTTTTAAAGTAGTTTAATGATCATCAAATGATTCCAGGATGGTCTCCTGTTTGTCTTTGGCATAAATATATTTAAAAATGTAATTTTTTAATACCAGTTAGAAACTCTATTGTATATGGTCCTTTTGCAAAGGAATATTGAATATGAGAAATGCATTTTCATAGTGGGGGGGGGGGGGGTGTTTATTTGGTTATTTGTATAGAATTTTCTGGTACAGAATTGTAACCAGGTGTCAGTATTAAGATGATTATATTTTTTACTTTATGTACAAATCAGACATTGGTTAACTGCATAAAGTTTAGAAATCAAACATTATGGCTACTGGAGCTTTTCTAATGAAACCCCTAGGGCACTGGTCTCCTCCTTAAAGGCCACATTTTAAAGGATATCTGAACTAGAGCACAGGTGAAATAATCAGCTGATTAGTAAACAGGGTTTTACCTGCTCTCATCTAAGGTAATCCTGAAAGACTGGCCGGTTGGGGAGGCCTAAGGACAGGTTTTAAAATGAGTGCCCTAGAAAACAATAATCTAGAATGCTCCGGAATTGGACTTCCAAGGCCAAGCACATTAATTAATGTGTAGACTAACAAAGCTGATCCCCTTTCCATGCAACCCACCCTTTGTCTCACATCCATAGCCACTTATAGAACCTAACGTACTCTCCTACCCTTACATACTCTGCCAAGTAAGGGATAGTATTGTTTTAGTTCTGTTCTGAAAATGCCATACGTGCACAAACCTAAGGCTGGTGCAAATTTTGGGGCTGTGGTACCCATGTGGTTAGAAAACATAACCATGTTGATATCTATGTGTTCAAGACATTTGAGGTATTTTTTAAAACCACATGTGTACTCAAGAATGTGATGACACTTGAAAAATGGGGAAATATAAAAAAAAACAAATGAAGAACACTTTTTTTTAGGGCAATTCATGATCAAGAATTTTGCACATATAAAGATCTTTTGTGGATTTTTATATTTCTTAAGGTGTTTACTATTGGAAAATATATAAATGTATCTGGATAATAGTTTAGCCTTGCACTTGTGGCATTTTTAAGTTGTGTCATGAAAAACATATGTGTCCACAGATTCATGTCATTTTGCATTTTTTGGTCTGTGCTTGCCATCACATTAATAAAACCTGTTCATGTTTGATAGCTATGTGCTCAGGGGGCATGTGATATTCTTTCATCCCCTTTTACATATGCACCCAATATTTTCCTTCTTTACTTACCCCTACAAGTTTAAAAATTATCTGAGACTTTGGAGGATGGAGGATTTTTAAAAAAAAATCTAGAATGCTGATCTGTGAAGTCAGTTCCTGGGTACGTATTTTAAATGGATTTAGACCTTTTGTATTATAAACATTTATATGGGTAAATATTATCTGTGGTATAGATTATCCCTGGGGACCAATTTATGGATTTTCTTTTAATTCTGTCATTAAAATATCATGATTGAGCATTGCCTATGGCACATTGCAAATTTGTGAGCTTGCCATGTCGTTAAAAATAATATACACATTTGTTATCTTTGGGCTCAGGAGATATTGGGCATTTTTATTTACACCCTTTCTTATTTCTGTCTACCACCACCTGTTCAAAAATCTACTTAGAATCTAGAAAAAGACTACAGTTTTTTTTTAAGTCAATTCCTGGACAAGTATATCCAATGATAAAGGCGTTCTGTGTAATTTTATTTTCCCTTAGGTATGAACCTTTAGAAAATATAGACTTTATGGGGATTCATTGGGTCTAGGTGTTCTTAAGCCTTGATAACTAAAATATAGCAGCTTATTTGTTTAGTTATGAAAGCTTCATACTTGAGCAGGCCTATGACGTTGCCAATTTACAGAATGTGCTAGCCATGGGATTACAAAAGGGATATACATGTTTGGTATCTTTGTCTTCAGGAGACCTTTAGTATTCTTAGGCCTAGATTTGGAGTTTGGCGGTAGCCGTGAAAACCAGCGTTAGAGGCTTCTAACGCTGGTTTTAGGCTACCGCCGGTATTTGGAGTCAGTCAGGAAAGGGTCTAACGCTCACTTTTCAGCCGCGACTTTTCCATACCGCAGATCCCCTTACGTCAATTGCGTATCCTATCTTTTCAATGGGATCTTCCTAACTCCGGTATTTAGAGTCGTGTCTGAAGTGAGCGTTAGAATTCTAACGACAAAACTCCAGCCGCAGAAGAAAGTCAGTAGTTAAGAGCTTTCTGGGCTAACGCCGGTTCATAAAGCTCTTAACTACTGTGCTCTAAAGTACACTAACACCCATAAACTACCTATCTACCCCTAAACCGAGGTCCCCCCACATCGCCAGCTACCTAAAATAATTAACCCCTAATCTGCCGACCGCAAAACGACGCTACTTACATTATCCTTATATACCCCTAATCTGCTGCCCCTAACACCGCCGAACCCTATATTATATTTATTAACCCCAAATCTGCCCCCCACAACGTCGCCTCCACCTGCCTACACTTATTAACCCCTAATCTGCCGAGCAGACCGCACCGCTATTATAATAAAGTTATTAACCCCTAATCCGCCTCACTAACCCTATAATAAATAGTATTAACCCCTAATCTGCCCTCCCTAACATCGCCGACACCTAATTTCAAACATTAACCCCTAATCTGCCGACTGGAGCTCACCGCTATTCTAATAAATGTATTAACCCCTAAAGCTAAGTCTAACCCTAACACTAACACCCCCCTAAGTTAAATATAATTTAAATCTAACGAAATTAATTAACTCTTATTAAATAAATTATTCCTATTTAAAGCTAAATACTTACCTGTAAAATTAATCCTAATATAGCTACAATATAAATTATATTTATATTATAGCTATTTTAGGATTTATATTTATTTTACAGGTAACTTTGTATTTATTTTAACCAGGTACAATAGCTATTAAATAGTTAAGGAACTATTTAATAGCTAAAATAGTTAAAATAATTACAAAATTACCTGTAAAATAAATCCTTTCCTAAGTTACAATTAAACCTAACACTACACTATCAATAAATTAATTAAATAAAACACCTACAATTATCTACAATTAAACCTAACACTACATTATCAATAAATAAATTAAATACAATTCCTACAAATAAATACAATTAAATAAACTAACTAAAGTACAAAAAATAAAAAAGAACTAAGTTACAAAAAATAAAAAAATATTTACAAACATTAGAAAAATATTACAACAATTTTAAACTAATTACACCTACTCTAAGCCCCCTAATAAAATAACAAAGACCCCCAAAATAAAAAAAATGCCCTACCCTATTCTAAATTACTAAAGTTCAAAGCTCTTTTACCTTACCAGCCCTGAACAGGGCCCTTTGCAGGGCATGCCCCAAAGAATTCAGCTCTTTTGCCTGTAAAAAAAACACATACAATACCCCCCCCCAACATTACAACCCACCACCCACATACCCCTAATCTAACCCAAACCCCCCTTAAATAAACCTAACACTAAGCCCCTGAAGATCTTTCTACCTTATCTTCACCATACCAGGTTCACCGATCGATCCAGAAGAGCTCCTCCGATGTCGTGATCCAAGCCCAAGCGGGGGGGCTGAAGAGGTCCATGATCCGGCTGAAGTCTTCATCCAAGCGGGAGCTGAAGAGGTCCATGATCCGGCTGAAGTCTTCTATCAACGGCATCTTCAATCTTCTTTCTTCCGAATCCATCTTGCAGACCTCCGACGCGGAACATCCTGCTGGCCCGACGGACTACCGACGAATGAAGGCTCCTTTAAGGGACGTCATCCAAGATGGCGTCCCTCGAATTCCGATTGGCTGATAGGATTCTATCAGCCAATCGGAATTAAGGTAGGAAAATTCTGATTGGCTGATGGAATCAGCCAATCAGAATCAAGTTCAATCCGATTGGCCGATCCGATCAGCCAATCAGATTGAGCTCGCATTCTATTGGCTGATCGGAACAGCCAATAGAATTTGAGCTCAATCTGATTGGCTGATCGGATCAGCCAATCGGATTGAACTTGATTCTGATTGGCTGATTCCATCAGCCAATCAGAATTTTGTCTTAGATTTGGGTTTGGGTTAGATTAGGGGTATGTGGGTGGTGGGTTGTAATGTTGGGGGGGGGTATTGTATGTGTTTTTTTTTACAGGCAAAAGAGCTGAATTCTTTGGGACATGCCCCGCAAAGGGCCCTGTTCAGGGCTGGTAAGGTAAAAGAGCTTTGAACTTTAGTAATTTAGAATAGGGTAGGGCATTTTTTTATTTTGGGGGTCTTTGTTATTTTATTAGGGGGCTTAGAGTAGGTGTAATTAGTTTAAAATTGTTGTAATATTTTTCTAATGTTTGTAAATATTTTTTTTATTTTTTGTAACTTAGTTCTTTTTTATTTTTTGTACTTTAGTTAGTTTATTTAATTGTATTTATTTGTAGGAATTGTATTTAATTTATTTATTGATAGTGTAGTGTTAGGTTTAATTGTAGATAATTGTAGGTATTTTATTTAATTAATTTATTGATAGTGTAGTGTTAGGTTTAATTGTAACTTAGGTTAGGATTTATTTTACAGGTAATTTTGTAATTATTTTAACTATTTTAGCTATTAAATAGTTCTTAACTATTTAATAGCTATTGTACCTTGTAAAAATAAATACAAAGTTACCTGTAAAATAAATATAAATCCTAAAATAGCTATAATATAATTATAATTTATATTGTAGCTATATTAGGATTTATTTTACAGGTAAGTATTTAGCTTTAAATAGGAATAATTTATTTAATAAGAGTTAATTAATTTCGTTAGATTTAAATTATATTTAATTTAGGGGGGTGTTAGGGTTAGACTTATCTTTAGGGGTTAATACATTTATTAGAATAGCGGTGAGCTCCTGTCGGCAGATTAGGGGTTAATACTTGAAGTTAGGTGTCGGCAATGTTAGGGAGGGCAGATTAGGGGTTAATACTATTTATTATAGGGTTATTGAGGCGGGAGTGAGGCAGATTAGGGGTTAATACATTTATTATAGTAGCGCTCAGGTCCGGTCGGTAGATTAGGGGTTAATAAGTGTAGTTAGGTGGAGGCGACGTTGGGGGCGGCAGATTAGGGGTTAATAAATATAATATATTGGTCGGCGATGTTAGGGCAGCAGATTAGGGGTACATAGGGATAATGTAGGTGGCGGGGGTGTACGGAGCGGCAAATTAGGGGTTAAAAATAATATGCAGGGGTCAGCGATAGCAGGGTCAGCAGATTAGGGGTTAATAAGTGTAAGGTTAGGGGTGTTTAGACTCGGGGTACATGTTAGAGTGTTAGGTTCAGACGTAGGAAGTGTTTCCCCATAGCAAACAATGGGGCTGCGTTAGGAGCTGAACGCGGCTTTTTTGCAGGTGTTAGGTTTTTTTTCAGCTCAAACAGCCCCATTGTTTCCTATGGGGGAATCGTGCACGAGCACGTTTTTGAAGCTGGCCGCGTCCATAAGCAACTCTTGTATCGAGAGTTGCAGTGGCGTTAAATATGCCTGTACGCTCCCTTTTTGGAGCCTAACTCAGCCATTCTGTGGACTCTCAATACCAGAGTTATTTTAAAGGTGCGGCCAGAAAAAAGCCAGCGTTAGCTACGCGGTTCATTACCGACAAAACTCTAAATCTAGCCATTAGTTAGCACTTTTTTTTTTTCTTACTAATATGATCTCTATAATATGTCAAGTATATCAATAGAGAACATGCAATCATTTTTTAATGAAAAATTAAAGAACACTTGTTTTAAAAGTTGATTCCTGGAAGGTATTTCTGTGGAAGAGAAATGTTCTTTTGTTAAAGGTGTACATGTTTATTAGAAAATATATACTTTTTTCAGTTAACTTAGGTTGGGGCAGTTTGGCTTTGCAGGTAATGGGGAGTTTGTGTTTAGCGAGTAATGAAAATCCCTATGTGCTCTTAGTAATTTTGTGTGAACAATTCTCCTAAAATTATATGCACCTTTATGTACTTTGTATTTCAGAGGAACTGGAGTTGTTTATAAGAACACTTTCAGTAAAGCAGCTGAATTTATTAAACATAAATTGTAGAATATGGAAAAAAAACATGCATTTTTTTAATTTTTTGTCCCCATATTTATAAAATCTCAACCCAAAAACAACAACACAATTAAAGGGTCAGTCTACACCTTAGTTATCTTAAAGTCTTACTTTAGATTAAGCTGTACATATAATCCTACACTTATAGCAATAAATAGCAGTAAAAAAGTTTTTATGGTCACTTTGAAATGGCTGCCAAGCTCAGCCCTCTGATGACATCACAATCTTCTGGGCTCCATCTATGCTCTCTGCTAAATAGCATTGACAGTCTGTTGAATCCAATTAGTGAGTCTTTTGAATAAGTGAAGGCTTCAAAGGGACTGGAAACCCCAATTTTTTATTTCATGATTTGGATAGAACATACCATTTAAACAACTTTCCAATTTTCTTCCATGATCAAATTTGCTTTGTTGTCTTGTAATCCTTTGCTGAAAGAATAGCATTGCACTACTGGCAGCAAGATGAACTCATCTGGTCAGCCAATCACAAAAGACAAAGGTGTGCAGGCACCCATTAGCAGCAGCTCCCGCTAGTGTAGGATATGTGTGTATTCTTTTTCAACAAGGGTTACCAAGAGAACAAAGCACATTTGAAAACAGAAGTGTTAAAAGTGTCTTAAAATTAAATGATCTATCGGAATCATGCAAGTTTAATTTTGACTCTCCTCTCCCTTTAATGCAGCCTAGATTGTGATATTTGCAGCTTAATCTAAAGTGAGACTTTAAGATGACTATGGTGTACACGGTTCTTTTAAAACTACATCATACAAAATTTGTGCTAAAAACCCCCCAGAACAATATAGTTTTTCTGGGTACATGTAAAGCTACGCTGAAAAATGAACTCCAAGGGTCCGATTTATCAAGCTCCGTATGGAGCTTGATGCCCCTGTTTCTGCACGAGCCTTTAGGCTCGCCGGAAACAGAAGTTATAAAGCAGCGGTCTAAAGAAGTTAACTAATGGACTTCGGATATCACAAACGCGCCAACGTCTCCCCATACACTTTAATGGAGAACACATTAAAAAAACTAACACTTATCATTTGCATGTTAACCCAACAGGAATAATTAATATTTCACATTCCAATGTTCTTCACATACAGAAAATGCTTTTATTTTAAATATATATATATATACACACACAAAACACAATGGAGGATCCAGCACAGGTGTGGAAATTTTTGGCAAGTTTACCAAGTCTTTGTCTGTATGGGGTGTCTGTACGTCAGAGGGTCCTGCACACCTCTTAAGGTGTAGTCTTTATTTAAAGTGACATGAAGACAGAAAACAGCTGTTTCATGTCTATATGTCACTGTAAATAAAGACTACACCTTGATGAATTGGTGGTGCTGACGTCTCCTCTTTGGATTTTGCTCTACGTATATTTATAAGGTGTCTCGCTAAGGGGCATATTCTGCATTTTCATATGAAATGTGCACAACAAAATTCGTATTTTAAACATCATTTAAAACAAATATTTCAACCATTCACACAAAAATAAGCAGGGGAAAATTGTATTTTAGTGAAATTCTTTATCAAAAATCATATGTTAAAGGATTACTTTCTGTTATAATTTTTAAGCTAAACAACTAACATATTAAAGTTAATAAACATTAATTAAAACCTACTGACCTATATTTTCTCCAAATTGAAGTTTCATAACGTTCTAAAAGTTATATCTTTTATTCGCCGATGATGTCACGTTATCCTGCCCACTATTTTCAGCACTGCATGTTCAAAATACTTAAACCAATAACGTTGTGTTTAAAACGCCATTTTGAAACCTAGGTATTGTAAACGGATTGGTACAGAGCAAAGGATACCCACGGAGTGGGTTTGGAAAACAATTAAATTTGCAGACAAGATTTCTGATATACGGTAGAGATATGTTAATGAAATGCTATTGATAAAAAGCGTATTTGGGGTAGTTAGTTAGTAACAGGCATAGAAAATATTTACTTACAGTGGCCCTTTAACAAAAAAAAGTAAAATTTGTATGTAATTTACACAGGAAGAAATCAAATTAAATATGCACAGCGTAAATCTTAATTGTAGTACACTAGATGTGCAAAAATCACACAGTAATTTGAACCCGTAAATACAAAATGGAAAGTGTAATTGTTGTTTTTTCATAAAATGGGCTGAACATGGGTGTCCCATGGGCGTATATGAAAATGTCTCTCTAATTCCAGCGTAATTCTATAAAGATTTTCGCACTGCAGATCTCACAGTTTTTTCTCGTCAACTAAAAGGTGGCAAGCTTTTCTCAAAATAATACGAACACTTATAACCCCAGAAGAGAAACAAATGCACACTAAAATATAGGCAAATGTAAGATGCTATACGTAGAAAGCAGCATAATGTGAGTTATATTGGCTGCAGGATTTTATGCTCCCCCTGCACCCTGCAAACTTAGCACTAAGGAGTGAAGTTTCCCTATCCAGCGAGCTTTATTACTTTTAATAGGAGCCATCTCACCACTAGCAGAGACTGCCTCTTTTTTACGATCATTGCACTGAGGCAGCCCTGCGAGGGTCAGCGAGAAAAAGTAGGTTTGAGCTGGCGAAGATTATATCATTGAGCCCTAAGCCTTAGGGGACGATGTATCTAGCTCTGTATGGAGCTTGATGCCCCTGTTTCCGTGCGAGCCTTCAGGCTCGTTGGAAACAGAAGTTATTAAGCAGCGGTCTAAAGATCGCTGCTCCATAACTTGTCCGCCTGCTCTGAGGCCACAGACAGAAATCAACAATCGGGTTGATTGACATCCCCTGCTAGCGGCCGATTGGCCGTGAATCTTCCAGGGGTGGCATTGCACCAGCATTTCATAAGAACTGCTGGTGCAATGATAAATGCCAACAGCGTATGCTGTCGGCAATTATCGATGTGCAGCGGACATGATACGCTACATCGTATCATGTCTGCTCGCACTATGATAAATCTACCCCCAAATAAATAATGTTTTCTAAACTGCTGACACTGGAGGAGTTAATCTCATTACACAATTCACAAAGGAGTTGCATTTTTGTGCTTGAACATGCACATATCTGTGATGATGCAGAATTCCACAATGTGTGCATGTTACCTACCTGCATATCAATCTGCAAGCACAAAAAGAGTAGTTGATATATTTTGAATTTTTCTTTTCAGATGAAAAATCTCTGCTCTTTGTTATTGTCTGTTAGATGAGTCACCAGAAATATTAACATTAATATCTTCTTCAAGGGAATAAACTTGCATTCATTTGCATAGATGTGGTGTTATAGGTGCAACTGTGTGACAGCAGTTGCCAGGCTGAGCTCTAGCTGAAAATTTAATTTCGTTTAAAAGAAGTAAAAAAAAAAATGTAACACATTTGCTGATACATAAAAAATGTAAGTAAAACTTTGACTTGTTATATAATGCTGCACCTCAATACATTTTCCATATGTCAGCAGACACACTATGATAGTTGCTTGAACATTTCCTAGTGGCTTTAAGCGACGTGAAAGTTAAAACTAATCTTTCATGGTTACTGGAAGCTAGCTGGTGATTGGTGGTTATACATAGACTTCTTGCTATTGGTTTACCAGATCTGTTTAGAGAAGATCCAATAGTGCATAACTGTTTTGAAGTTTAATTTAACTATGGATATTTAATTATTTTGCAGTGGTATTAACAGAACCTTTCTTTTACCAGGACCCCAAAATGCCCCTTCATATACCAGAACAAATGTGCAGCTTTTCATCAGAACTGTATTATTCTACTACAAGTGTTCCCAAAAGGTAATTTGGAATCTACTAGTAGTAGTGGGGATTAATAGATCACCAGACTGTGATTGTGTGATTACCCATTTCATTCTCAGGAACTAGGTACAATCTGGGCTCAAATTAAAAGAAATGTATAGCACGCAAGTATATTCTGCATTACTACACTGGCCTCAATTTAAAAATGGCAATTTAGCACAAGAATATCAGTCCAGTCCCTGTTTTACATGAAGATACATTTTACCCACAAATACACTGATTTTCTAATGTTTAGAACATGCAAAATGTCAAAAAAATATACCTGTAAATATTCTTTATTGCTGACTATGGTTGCCTTTAGACTGTAGTGGGTCGAGAGTTAAAGGACCACTAGACACAGTAGAATTCCATAATTAATATGTGCATAATAAAAAGACAATGCAAACACACTTAGGGACATATTTAAGAAGGTGCGAGCAGACATAATCCGATATTGCATAGACTCTCGGCATTTATCATTGCACCAGCAGTTTTTGTGAACTGCTGGTGCAATGCCGCCCCCTGCAGATTCACGGCCAATTGGCTGCTAGCAGGGGGTGTCAATCAACTCGATCATATTAGATTGGGTTGATTTCCGGCGATGTCTGTCTGCCTCTTCAGAGCAGGCGGACAGGTTATGGAGCAGTGGTCTAACTCTGAATTTCAAAGAATAAGATTTTTTTCTGACAATTTTCCCCCACCTTGCCAGCCCCCTTGTATCATGTGACATCCATCAGCCAATCACAGAATAGTATACATATACCTTATGAACTCAGGAACATGCTCAGTATGTATATAAAAAGAATGCGCAAAATTTGATAATATAACTAAATTGGAAAGTCTCTTAAAATTATATGCTCTATCTGAATCATGAAAGTTCAATTTTGACTTTAGTGTCCCTTTAAGAATGGAGTAATTTAATTATTGGACACATGCAGCACAATGTCTTTAGTAATCCCTGTGCTGTCTCACTAAAGTATGAGCATCCCTGTTATACTTCAATGTCCCAGGTCCTCTACATAAAAAGATACACCACGTCAGCTGTTCCCTTGCACCAGGTGCATTTATTTTTACTGAGAAAACACCAGTTTAAATATTTTTGTGGAATATCTAATCATTCACCATGTAACCCTATAGATCTGCAGACATGGGCATCTGGAGTGAAAGCAAGAGGGGCCACATATTACTACCCTGGAATTATATTCTTTAAAGGGATAGTCTACTCCAGAATTGTTATTGTTTAAAAAGATAGATAATCCCTTTATTACCCATTCCCCTGTTTTGCATAACAAACATGGTTATATTAATGTACTTTTTACCTCTGTGATTACCTTGTATCTAAGCCTTTGCAGACTGCCCCATTATTTCAGTTGTTTTGTCAGACTTGCATTTAGCCAATCATTGCCCTCACATTTGTAAATCTATATGAACATACACCCTCTAGCTGTGAAGAACTGTCAAATGCATTGAAATAAGGGGCGTCCTTCAAGGTTTTAGAAATTAGCATATGAGCCTACCTAGGTTTAGCTTTCAACAAAGAATACCAAGAGAACAAAGCAAATTTGATGATAAAAGTGAATTGGAAAGTTTAAAATTGCATTCCCTATGTAAATCATGAAAGTTTAAGTCCATGTATATATACTCACTTGACTCAATCCTTAAGAGCCACTAATTATAGCATTATATACAGTACAATTGTTCTCTCCAGCTGCACCTGCTGCCAAAGATATAATTTTTGTTTACCCCCACCCCCAAAAAATGGATGTACATATTTACAGAGCATAGTTTAAAAATACATTTCGCACCCTGAGATTTGTAACTATATATAATGATTATTTATATGCAATAAAACAACCTTGCAATATTTTTTCATTTTTTATTGTGTCCCCTTTTCATGTAATTAGCTTTGAAAATTGAGCAATTTCTAATTCTCAGGACCTAAAATGCACCTGCTGACTTCTCAAGGCTATAACCATGCTACATACCTATCCCTAATTGGCTTTATCAAATAACAACTGCAAAACAATTTACTTTAAAATGTATTTTTTTGACCATGTTGTTGTTTGCTGCCTTTGGACTAAAGCCCAGATTGGCTAATGCAAATAAAATAAAATGTGGGTGGAGTTTAGAAATGTCTTGTAATTACAAGGTGTTAAATTTCCCTTTAAAAAGCCCTCTACTATATTACTATTACTAGTTACCAATTTGATTGAAGTGCCTGATTGCTATGTGACACTTTTCTAATACAATACTTGGTGATGTTAATGCTCAAATCTGTAATTTTCCATACAAACATATTCATTTATAATGTGATTTATAAAGTTTGAAATCACACCATGCCAGTTTGTTCTGTCAATGTTTGCAATGCTGTCTTTGATAGATCATTAATTTTTCCCTTATTGGGTAGCGCTAACATTTTTAAGAAGTTAAGCAAGGCTTTCTAAGTGTAGAGACTGAAATTGCAGTCTGACACAAGAATCCAAAATGATAAATGGACTTGCACATAATTATTTAAACCTTTTTTGCTTTCAAGGTTAAGTACTCCAGACCTTTCTGGTAGAAATGCCATTACTGTCTTTTAGTTTCTTAATTAGATACAACTAATTTAATCAATTAACTTTGATTAGTGAAAAAAAGCTGTTTTAAATTATGAAATATGATTTTGTTAAAAGTTTGTGGTTCAGGCGAGGATTTGACGGGGGTTCTCCTGTTCTGGAATTCCCAATAACAAATAATTTCTTGTGTGCAATTATTAAAGGGACAGTCTACTCTAGAATGTTTATTTTTTAAAAAGATAGATAATCCCTTTATTACCCATTCCCCAGACTGCCCCCCTTATTTCAGTTGTTTTGACAGACATGCATTTTAGCCAATCAATTCCCTCTCATAAGTAACTCTACGGGAGTGAGCACAATTTTATCTTTATGGCACACATGAACTAGCGCTGTCGAGTTGTGAAAAACTATCCAAATGCACTGAGATAAGAGGTGGCCTTCAAGGGTTTAAACATAAGCAGATGAGCCTACCTAGGTTTAGCTTTCAACAAAGAATACAGAGAGACCAAAGCAAATTTGATGATAAAAGAAAATTGGAAAATTGTTTAAAATTGCATGCCCTAGTCTTTTAAGTGATATTTTATGCTTATGTATCATAATTATTTTTATTTTTTTTAAAGCAATTGAAGTAGATATGCTTGTTTTTATTGCCATCTAATTTACTTGTAAATAAAATGTAAATTCCCTTTATAAAATGGCAAAATTAAAAAGAGTATTTCCTCCCTCACCATTATACATGCCCGAATTTGTAATTGTTGTAATTGTTTGCAGACTGATAAAGTTAAGTTAAAATTTTCAGAATGTAACAAAACCACAAATCAAAGCAGTAACTATGATAAATATATATAACAGAACAAGGGAAATAAATGTTAAATAACAAACAAAATTGTTTATAACATTATATCAAATATATTTATCACATTTGTTATTAAAATGTTAAAAAAAAAATTAGATTTTTACAGCAGATAAGAAGCATAAGCCCAACAAGTCTGTCAATAATTTGTTTTCTCCTTCTTAGTGTGTTTCAAATTACGTGATATAAAATATAATAAGAGAGCAATAGTAAAGCGGGGGATTTTAGCACTCCATCCACTATACTATGTAAATAGATTAAAAGATAACCTTTAATGAAAATAAGTTAAAACTGAAGAGAAACACCTTTCACATTTGGCCTTGGTTTGATTGAAGTAACATTGAGAAAGGCCTGCTTCCAGACCGAAACGTGTTTGTTTCTTATTTTAGTGTGCTTTTAAACCCTGTCACCTGATGCCGAGATATGTTGTTATCGGACAGGAAATGGGGGGGGGGGGAGGGCTGAAACACACTTTTACTACTATTGTGGTGTGAAAATACTTATAGGAAAGATGTTTCTCTTCAATTTTAACTTATTTTCATTAAAGGTTATATTTTAACTTATTTATACATATTATAGTGGATGGAGTGCTAATATCCCCCACTTTCCTATTTCTCTCTTTTTTTTCATACATTGATAAAAGGGGATAGCACCAGATGGTGTTAGTCTTATCCACACTTAATCTTATTCCACATATATAAAGTCATTGTGCCAGTTGTTTATTTTTAATTTTTCTGCAAATTATTTGTTATACCAGCTGTAGAGTTTGAAATGTATGGAAATTGTTCCTTTAGTTATATTTATGTATAATTATTATGTTCCAATCAGCCAATAAAATGCAAGCTCAATCCTATTGGTTGATTGGATCAGCCAATAGGATTGAAGCTCAATCCTATTGGCTGATTGCATCAGCCAATATGATTTTTTCAACCTTAATTCCGATTGGCCAATCAGCCAATCTGAATCTAAGGGATGCCATCTTGGATGACGTCACTTAAAGAACCTTCATACGTCGGGTAGTCTTCGGCAGAAGAGGATGCTCTGCGCCGGATGTCTTGAAGATGGACCCGCTCCGCGCCGGATGAAGATAGAAGATGCCGTCTGGATGAAGACTTCTGCCCATCTGGAGGACCACTTCTCCTGGCTTGGATGAAGACTTCGCCTGGCTTCGTTGAGGACTTCTTGCCGTTTCTCTGAGTACTTCTCCCGGCTTCGTTGAGGATGGATGTTGGCTCTTCAAAACTGTAAGGGTTAGTGTTAGTTTTTTTAAGGGTTTATTGGGTGGGTTTTATTTTTAGGTTAGGGCTTTGGGCTGTAATAGAGCTAAATGCCCTTTTAAGGGCAATGCCCATCCAAATGCCCTTTTCATGGCAATGGGAAGCTTAGGTTTTTTTAGTTAGGGTTTTATTTGGGGGGTTGGTTGTGTCGGTGGTGGGTTGGTTGCTTGTATTTTTTTTACAGGTAAAAGAGCTGATTTCTTTGGGGCAATCAAAAGGCCCTTTTAAGGGCCATTGGTAGTTTAGTTTAGGCTAGGTTTTTTTTTTTGGGGGGGGGCTTTTTTATTTTGATAGGGCTATTAGATTAGGTGTAATTAGTTTAAATATCTTGTAATTCGTTTTTCATTTTGTGTAATTTAGTGTGTTTTTTTATTTAGGTATTTGTATTTAATTTAGTTAATTGTATTTAATTTAGGTAATTTATTTAATTGTAGTGTAGTGTTAGGTGTTAGTGTAACTTAGGTAAGGTTTTATTTTACAGGTAATTTTGTATTTATTTTAGCTAGATAGTAAATAGTTAATAACTATTTAGTAACGATTCTACCTAGTTAAAATAAATACAAACTTGCCTGTAAAATAAAAATAAACCCTAAGCTAGATACAATGTAACTATTAGTTATATTGTAGCTAGCTTAGGGTTTATTTTACAGTTAAGTATTTAGTTTTAAATAGGAATTATTTAGTTATTAATAGTAGGTTTTATTTAGATTTATTTTAATTATATTTAAGTAAGGGGGTGTTAGGGTTAGGGTTAGACTTAAGTTTAGGGGTTAATAAATATAGTATAGTGGTAGCGACATTGGGGGCGGCAGATTAGGGGTTAATAAATGTAGGTAGGTGGCGGCGATGTTAGGGACAGCAGATTAGGGGTTAATAATATTTAACTAGTGTTTGAGAGGCGGGAGTGCAGCGGTTTAGGGGTTAATATGTTTATTCTAGTGGCGGCGATGTCCAGAGCGGCAGATTTAGGGGGTTAATACCTTTAATATAGTATTTGCGATGCAGGAGGGCCTCGGTTTAAGGGTTAATAGGTAGTTTATGGGTGTTAGTGTACTTTTTAAAACTTTAGTTATGAGTTTTATGCTACAGCTTTGTAGTGTAAAACTCATAACTACTGACTTTAGAATGCGTTACGAATCTTGCGGGACAGGCTGTACTGCTCACTTTTTGGCCTAAAAAAAAAAGCTTGTAATACCGGCGCAATGGAAGTCCCATTGAAAAAAGTCTTTATGAAAATTGCGTAAGTTAATTTGCGGTACGGCTAAAAAAGTGTGCGGCACAGCTGTATCTACAAGACTCGTAATAGCAGCAGTAGTAAAAAAGCAGAGTTATGAGCCTTAACGCTGCTTTTTTACTCATAAAGCAAAACTCGTAATCTAGCCGATAATGTTTTATATATATATATATATATATATATGCTATGTATGCATGTATGTATATATCAATAAAAATATATATATACTGTTTAATGTATAACATTTTATTTTTGCTTGATTTAAATGCATTTATAAAAAGCAAATTTCTGCAAAACATTTTATTGTCAGAGGCTTAAAGAATTCGGATAATATATATTGAGATGCCCAAAACGATAACATTCTTTAAGGCTAAGGATTAAGTTATGTGACTTGCATCAGATTCACTAATCCAGATCTTGTTTTAAGGAGACATTTTTGGTCCCTAACCAATTAACAAGGATTAAAAGAAATGCTTATTTTTAAGATGAAAAACATTACTTATCTTGAAGCAAACAGGTCCCTTGGTTTTCTTGAAAGCACTGAAGGTATTGTTTTCCACTTCATCGCCCCCTAAAAGTGTAGTCCTGTGATTTCTTTAGTATCAGGAGGGCAGAAGAAAACACTATCAATATTAAATCTGTGTTAGGTATTTCAACAGGGTTGGAATGTGCTTCATGAAGCTGGCAATCACAAATTTAGGAATGGATTTCAAACTTTCCTGGGGTATTTGTAAAGAATGGATCAACGTTCAAAAAAGAGATAATGTTATGTACATCATTATGTTTTGAGTACAGTTTAGTCATCTTTATTTATGTAGAATGTGTTTATGCATCTGAAAGAGCAACATTTAAATATGTTGAAATATTTTTTCTTGCAAATGTTTAATTAAAAGTTGTTTTCCTAGTTTAAAACTAATTGAACAGTGTTAGTTACGAACTCGCTGGATGAGAAGAAAACTACCATAACTATTAGTATTGCTAGGATGCAATAAGTCTAAGGGCTTTGCCCCATGGGTATATTCAATGGCTCCATTCCAAAGGCTCACTCAATTGCTGCATCAGTCCTGCCCTATGCTCTACAAAAAAACTATTTAATTCTCCCAAATGCACAGTAATTTTACCCCACAAATACTATTAATGGCCATAAAGTAGTAATTTTACCCTTATTGGTTGCCAGTAGCATAAGCACAGCTGTGATTTTATCCTCTTCCCCCTTCGGCTACCATAAATGCACCAAGAACAGTAATTTTACACTGATAAGCATAAAATGTCTCTCTGTCTGAAGTATCTTGGAATCTAACAAAAACTTGAATAATTACTTTCAAAAGAAAGTTAATATTTGTGATGAGATATCTAAAACAGCAGCCTATATACTCCGGAGAACAGTGTCCATAACAAGGCTCACCGCTAGTGCAAAGTTTCTTAACAGGGCGTTCTTTTGTTTGAAGCATATACTTCATCCCTTTAAATTTCAGAGCACAACAAGGGAAGCACAAATAAACAACAGGTACAGTTACTCCTGCAGCTTACCACTTTTGGTGCGAGGTCCCTTAAATAAACTTCTTCCACATATGGAACACCATAGATGATGCGTTCATCAACCTCACACGTTTTTAGCGCTTCACTGCTTTTTCGCCCACTGAGACTCCTCCTGAAGTAATATGTCGATGCTGAACAAGCAATCCACTGCTCTGGCTACCTCATCACATTTCACCATGCTGATGTCTATTGAAAGTGCATATCATGACACAGAGTCCCTGTGAGCCAATAAAAAATAAAGAAACAAACTCCATGAACTGTATATAAAAAATGGAGAAATCCACTTTATTAAGGTATCATTAAAAAGCCAAGAAACAGCTTGAAGTGTAGAGTAAAACACAACCTAACGCGTTTCAGCTACTAAGGCTGTAATTATAGATCCTGGATAGATGAGGAGCTTTGACTACGGCCTTTGTAGCCGAAACGCATTAGATTGTGTTTTACTCTACATTTCAAGCTGTTTCTTGGCTTTTTAATGAAACCTTAATAAAATGAATTTCTCTATTTTAATATACAGAGCATGGACTTTGTTTCTTTAATTTTACACTGCTAATGGTTGCAATTACTGTACACAGAGCAGTGCTCTCCCCTCCAATTTCACACACATATAGATGTGCACACACACAAAGATGCTTATATAGAAAATATACATATATGCACACATAGGAATGCGCATACACATACATACATGTATGTACATATAAACATACTGTATATGTACAAACACACACACATACATGCACACTTACACTCAGGCAAACACATAGGGCTTGATTATCTACAATTTGCTGTATTGAACATGAAAACCTTGCTGACACCCACAGAGGCTGCCCTCATGGATTTCTATTAAAGGGACACTAAACGCAATTTTTTTCTTTAATGATTCAGATAGAACATGCAATTTTAAGCAACTTTCTAATTTACTCCTATTATCAATTTTTCTTTCTTCTATTACTTTCTTTATTTAAAAAGCAGGAATGTGATACATAGGAGCCGGCCTATTTTTGGTTGAGAACCTGGGTTATGCTCGCTTATTGGTAAGTAAATTTCAGCCTCCAATAAGCAAGCTTTATCCATGGTGCTGAACCTAAAATGGGATGGCTGCTAAGATTTACATTCATAATTTTTAAATAAAGATAGCAAGAGAATGAATAAAAATTGATAATATGAGTAAATTAGAAAGTTGCTTAAAATTGCATTAGAATTGTAAATTAGAAAGTTGCTTAAAAATCTGAATCATGAAAGAAAAAATTTGGGTTCAGTGTCCCTTTAAATAAGGGGGATTGTCCCTTATAGTTGCAAGATGCTCCCCATAGAAAATAATGGAGTTCACTGGTAAGGGAACCCCCTTGGGAGAATAAAACTAGCAGTGGTACTGGTACACTTAATTAATGAAATACAAATCAGATTTGTTTTCAGTGTATCGTATACAAAGGCCTCTAGTTTCACATACATGTGTTTCTCTTTTAGTATTTTGCATACTTTGACAAACCATGTTTTAGTTTCCGAGATTAAAAGTGAGATCTGCAGGGGGGAAAATGTTTAGAGAACTGGCCAAGACCTTGCTGTAAGGGGAAAAAAATTATTCCACACACAAATAATTAATACTAAACAGTTAAATCATAAATTTGTATTAAATCCTATTTTCTTACTTTCCGTAGAATTGTTTCATATTGTAAGCTATTTCTGTTCTTGGACAAATTGGCAAAAGTTTAATCATTCATTGTTCTATGCTCTGAGCATTTGTCCTTGAAAAGATACAATATGCACCATAAGTTTATATTACGTTTTTAGTAGTATAATCAGTTATAAGAAATAATCCATTGTTCTAACATAAATAAAGACTAACATATTTTTGTTTATTTCAATGTGAGTGGAGGGAGTTACATTACTGCCTGCTGAAGTGGGTTATAATAGTTACTAGTTTCTAACACCTAGATTACGAGTTGTGCATTAAAGTGCCAGTATACCTAAAAAATAATGTTATATAATTCTGCACATAGTGCAGAATTATATGAAATTATATGAGTGCTAGCTTTATAAAACCTAATATATCCGTTAAACTTTTATAAACAAACAGCTGCATTGAGTGTAATGGCGCGGTCGGGCCGGGCTGTTACTAGACAGCTGGCCAGATGCGCTCTGAGGGAAAACCAGACCCGCTCAGTAGAGCACAGAGGGCGGGTCTGGAAAACCCTGTTTGTTTAGAAAAGTTTACCGGATATATTAGGTTTTATAATGCTAGCACTCATATAATGTTATATAATTCTGCACTATGTGCAGAATTATATAACATTATTTTTTAGGTTTACTGGCCCTTTAAGGTAAAAAAGCAGCGTTAACAGGCCCTAAGGCTACTTTTTTACGCCCGCTGGTATTACGAGTCTTGCAGGTATAGGTGTACCGCACACTTGTTTGGCCTTACCGCAAACCGACTTACGTAAACTTCGTAAACCCTTTTTTCTATGGGACTTCCATAGCGCCGGTATTACGAGTCTGTCCTGGGAGGCCAAAAAGTGAGCGGTACACCCTATACCGACAAGATCCCTAACGCATTCTAAAGTCAGTAGTGATGAGTTTTACACTACAACGCCGTAGCATAAAACTCATAACTAAAGTGCTAAAAAGTACACTAACACCCATAAACTACCTATTAACCCTTAAACCAAGGCCCTCCCGCATCGCAAACACTATAATACATTTTTAACCCCTAATCTGCCGCTCCGGACATCGCAGTCACTATAATAAAGATATTGATCCCCTAAACCGCCGCACTCCCGCCTCACAAACACTACTTAAATATTATTAACCCCTAATCTGCCACCCCTAACATCGCCGCTACCTACATTATTCTTATTAACCCCTAATCTTCCGCTCCGGACATCGCTGCAACCTACATTATATTTATTAACCCCTAATCTGCTGCCCCCAACATCGCCGACACCTACCTACATTTATTAACCCCTAATTTGCCATCCACAACGTCACCACCACTATATTATTAACCCCTAAATCTAAGTCTAACCCTAACCCTAACACCCCCTAACTTAAATATAATTTAAATAAATCTAAATAAAAATTACTATCATTAACTAAATTATTCCTATTTAAAACTAAATACTTACCTATAAAATAAACCCTAAGGCCTAGATTTAGAGTTCGGCGGTAAAAGGGCTGTTAACGCTCCGCGGGTTTTTTTCTGGCCGCACCATAAATTTAACTCTGGTATCGAGAGTTCAAACAAATGCTGCGTTAGGCTCCAAAAAAGGAGCGTAGAGCATTTTTACCGCAAATGCAACTCTCGATACCAGAGTTGCTTACGGACGCGGCCGGCATCAAAAACGTGCTCGTGCACGATTCTCCCATAGGAAACAATGGGGCTGTTTGAGCTGAAAAAAAACCTAACACCTGCAAAAAAGCAGCGTTCAGCTCCTAACGCAGCCCCATTGTTTCCTATGGGGAAACACCTCCTAAGTCTGCACCTAACACCCTAACATGTACCCCGAGTCTAAACACCCCTAACCTTACACTTATTAACCCCTAATCTGCCGCCCCCGCTATCGCTGACCCCTGCATTACACTTTTAACCCCTAATCTGCCGCTCCGTAAACCGCCGCCACCTACGTTATCCCTATGTACCCCTAATCTGCTGCCCTAACATCGCCGACCCCTATGTTATATTTATTAACCCCTAACTTGCCCCCCACAACGTCGCCGCAAGCTACTTAAAATAATTAACCCCTAATCTTCCGACCGCAAATCGCCGCCACCTACGTTATCCCTATGTACCCCTAATCTGCTACCCCTAACATCGCCGACCCCTATGTTATATTTATTAACCCCTAATCTGCCCCCCACAACGTCGCCGACACCTACCTACACTTATTAACCCCTAATCTGCCGAGCGGACCTGAGCGCTACTATAATAAAGTTATTAACCCCTAATCCGCCTCACTAACCCTATCATAAATAGTATTAACCCCTAATCTGCCCTCCCTAACATCGCCGACACCTACCTTCAATTATTAACCCCTAATCTGCCGACCGGAGCTCACCGCTATTCTAATAAATGTATTAACCCCTAAAGCTAAGTCTAACCCTAACACTAACACCCCCCTAAGTTAAATATAATTTTTATCTAACGAAATAAATTAACTCTTATTAAATAAATAATTCCTATTTAAAGCTAAATACTTACCTGTAAAATAAATCCTAATATAGCTACAATATAAATTATAATTATATTATACCTATTTTAGGATTAATATTTATTTTACAGGCAACTTTGTAATTATTTTAACCAGGTACAATAGCTATTAAATAGTTAAGAACTATTTAATAGTTACCTAGTTAAAATAATTACAAATTTACCTGTAAAATAAATCCTAACCTAAGATATAATTAAACCTAACACTACCCTATCAATAAAATAATTAAATAAACTACCTACAATTACCTACAATTAACCTAACACTACACTATCAATAAATTAATTAAACACAATTGCTACAAATAAATAAAATTAAATAAACTATCTAAAGTACAAAAAATAAAAAAGAACTAAGTTACAGAAAATAATAAAATATTTACAAACATAAGAAAAATATTACAACAATTTTAAACTAATTACACCTACTCTAAGCCCCCTAATAAAATAACAAAGCCCCCCAAAATAAAAAATTCCCTACCCTATTCTAAAATACAAATATTACAAGCTCTTTTACCTTACCAGCCCTGAACAGGGCCCTTTGCGGGGCCTGCCCCAAGAATTTCAGCTCTTTTGCCTGTAAAAAAAAACCTACTATACCCCCCCCCCCAACATTACAACCCACCACCCACATACCCCTAATCTAACCCAAACCCCCCTTAAATAAACCTAACACTACCCCCCTGATGATCTTCCTACCTTGTCTTCACCATGCCAGGTTCACCGATCCGTCCTGGCTCCAAGATCTTCATCCACCCCAAGCGGGGGCTAGACATCCACTGAAGAAGTCCAGAAGAGGGTCCAAAGTCTTCCTCCTATCCGGCAAGAAGAGGACATCCGGACCGGCAAACATCTTCTCCAAGCGGCATCTTCTATCTTCTTCCATCCGATGACGACCGGCTCCATCTTGAAGACCTCCAGCGCGGATCCATCCTCTTCTTCCGACGACTAGACGACGAATGACGGTTCCTTTAAGGGACGTCATCCAAGATGGCGTCCCTCGAATTCCGATTGGCTGATAGGATTCTATCAGCCAATCGGAATTAAGGTAGGAATTTTCTGATTGGCTGATGGAATCAGCCAATCAGAATATAGTTCAATCCGATTGGCTGATCCAATCAGCCAATCAGATTGAGCTCGCATTCTATTGGCTGATCGGAACAGCCAATAGAATGCGAGCTCAATCTGATTGGCTGATTGGATCAGCCAATCGGATTGAACTATATTCTGATTGGCTGATTCCATCAGCCAATCAGAAAATTCCTACCTTAATTCCGATTGGCTGATAGAATCCTATCAGCCAATCGGAATTCGAGGGACGCCATCTTGGATGACGTCCCTTAAAGGAACCGTCATTCGTCGTCTAGTCGTCGGAAGAAGAGGATGGATCCGCGCTGGAGGTCTTCAAGATGGAGCCGGTCGTCATCGGATGGAAGAAGATAGAAGATGCCGCTTGGAGAAGATGTTTGCCGGTCCGGATGTCCTCTTCTTGCCGGATAGGAGGAAGACTTTGGACCCTCTTCTGGACTTCTTCAGTGGATGTCTAGCCCCCGCTTGGGTTGGATGAAGATCTTGGAGCCAGGACGGATCGGTGAACCTGGCATGGTGAAGACAAGGTAGGAAGATCATCAGGGGGGTAGTGTTAGGTTTATTTAAGGGGGGTTTGGGTTAGATTAGGGGTATGTGGGTGGTGGGTTGTAATGTTGGGGGGGGGGGTATAGTATGTTTTTTTTTACAGGCAAAAGAGCTGAAATTCTTGGGGCATGCCCCGCAAAGGGCCCTGTTCAGGGCTGGTAAGGTAAAAGAGCTTGTAATATTTGTATTTTAGAATAGGGTAGGGAATTTTTTATTTTGGGGGGCTTTGTTATTTTATTAGGGGGCTTAGAGTAGGTGTAATTAGTTTAAAATTGTTGTAATATTTTTCTTATGTTTGTAAATATTTTATTATTTTCTGTAACTTAGTTCTTTTTTATTTTTTGTACTTTAGATAGTTTATTTAATTTTATTTATTTGTAGCAATTGTGTTTAATTAATTTATTGATAGTGTAGTGTTAGGTTAATTGTAGGTAATTGTAGGTAGTTTATTTAATTATTTTATTGATAGGGTAGTGTTAGGTTTAATTATATCTTAGGTTAGGATTTATTTTACAGGTAAATTTGTAATTATTTTAACTAGGTAACTATTAAATAGTTCTTAACTATTTAATAGCTATTGTACCTGGTTAAAATAATTACAAAGTTGCCTGTAAAATAAATATTAATCCTAAAATAGGTATAATATAATTATAATTTATATTGTAGCTATATTAGGATGTATTTTACAGGTAAGTATTTAGCTTTAAATAGGAATTATTTATTTAATAAGAGTTAATTTATTTCGTTAGATAAAAATTATATTTAACTTAGGGGGGTGTTAGTGTTAGGGTTAGACTTAGCTTTAGGGGTTAATACATTTATTAGAATAGCGGTGAGCTCCGGTCGGCAGATTAGGGGTTAATAATTGAAGGTAGGTGTCGGCGATGTTAGGGAGGGCAGATTAGGGGTTAATACTATTTATGATAGGGTTAGTGAGGCGGATTAGGGGTTAATAACTTTATTATAGTAGCGCTCAGGTCCGCTCGGCAGATTAGGGGTTAATAAGTGTAGGTAGGTGTCGGCGACGTTGTGGGGGGCAGATTAGGGGTTAATAAATATAACATAGGGGTCGGCGATGTTAGGGGTAGCAGATTAGGGGTACATAGGGATAACGTAGGTGGCGGCGATTTGCGGTCGGAAGATTAGGGGTTAATTATTTTAAGTAGCTTGCGGCGACGTTGTGGGGGGCAAGTTAGGGGTTAATAGATATAATACAGGGGTCGGCGGTGTTAGGGGCAGCAGATTAGGGGTACATAAGTATAACGTAGGTGGCGGTCGGCAGATTAGGGGTTAAAAATTTTAATCGAGTGGCGGCGATGTGGGGGGACCTCGGTTTAGGGGTACATAGGTAGTTTATGGGTGTTAGTGTACTTTAGGGTACAGTAGTTAAGAGCTTTATAAACCGGCGTTAGCCAGAAAGCTCTTAACTCCTGCTATTTTCAGGCGGCTGGAATCTTGTCGTTAGAGCTCTAACGCTCACTGCAGAAACGACTCTAAATACCAGCGTTAGAAAGATCCCATTGAAAAGATAGGCTACGCAAATGGCGTAGGGGGATCTGCGGTATGGAAAAGTCGCGGCTGAAAAGTGAGCGTTAGACCCTTTAATCACTGACTCCAAATACCAGCGGGCGCCCAAAACCAGCGTTAGGAGCCTCTAACGCTGGTTTTGACGGCTACCGCCGAACTCTAAATCTAGGCCTAAGATAGCTACAATATAACTAATAGTTACAATGTAGCTATCTTAGGGTTTATTTCTATTTTACAGGCAAGTTTTTATTTATTTGAACTAGGTAGAATAGTTACTAAATATTTATTAACTAGTAACTACCTAGCTAAAATAAATACAAATTGACCTGTAAAATAAAAGCTAACCTAAGTTACACTAACACCTAACACTACACTACAATTAAATAACATCAAAATTAAATACAATTAAATTAATTTAATTAAATTAGCTAAATCACAAACAAAAACAAACACTAAATTACAGAAAATAAAAAACAAATTGCAAGATATTTAAACTAATTGCACCTAATCTAATAGCCCTATCAAAATAAAAAAGCCCCCCAAAATAAAAAAAAACCCTAGCCTAAACTATCAATAGCCCTTAAAAGGGCCTTTTGCGGGGGCATTGCCCCAAAGAAATCAACTCTTTTACCTGTAAAAAAATACAAACAACCCCCCCAACAGTAAAACCCACCACCCACACAACCAACCCCCCAAATAAAATGCTAACTAAAAAAACCTAAGCTCCCCATTGCCCTGAAAAGGACATTTGGATGGGCATTGCCCTTAAAAGGGCATTTAGCTCTATTGCAGTCCAAAAGCCCTAACCTAAAAAATAAACCCACCCAATACACCCTTAAAAAAATCCTAACACTAACCCCGAAGATTCACTTACCGGGAGAAGTCTTCATCCAAGCGGCAAGATGTCCTCAAGGAAGCCAGCAGAAGTGGTCCTCCAGACGGGCAGAAGTCTTCATCCAGATGGCATCTTCTATCTTCATCCTTCCGGTGCGGAGCAGGTCCATCTTCAAGACATCCGACGCGGAGCATCCTCTTCTTCTGACGGACTAACGATGAATGAAGGTACCTTTAAATAACGTCATCTAGGAGTATGGTGTCCCTTAGATTCCGATTGGCTGATAGAATTCTATTAGCCAATTGGAATTAAGGTAGAAAAAATCCTATTGGCTGATTGGATCAGCTAATAGTATTGAACTTCAATCCTATTGGCTGATCCAATCAGCCAATAGGATTGAGCTTGCATTCTATTGGCTGTTCCAATCAGCCAATGAAATGCAAGCTCAATCCTATTGGCTGATCAAATCAGCCAATAGGATTTTTCTACCTTAATTCCGATTGGCTGATAGAATTCTATCAGCCAATCGGAATCTAAGGGACACCATCTTGGATGACGTCATTTAAAGGTACCTTCATTCGTCGTTAGTCCGTCGGAAGAAGAGGATGCTCCGCGTCGGATGTCTTGAAGATGGACCCGCTCCGCGCCGGAAGGATGAAGATAGAAGATGCCGTCTGGATGAAGACTTCTGCCAGTCTGGAGGACCACTTCTGCCCATCTGGAGGACCACTTCTGCCGGCTTCCTTGAGGACATCTTGCCGCTTGGATGAAGACTTCTCCCGGTAAGTGAATCTTCGGGGGTTAGTGTTAGTGATTTTTTTAAGGGTGTATTGGGTGGGTTAATTTTTTAGATTAGGGCTTTGGGCCTGCAATAGAGCTAAATGCCCTTTTAAGGGCAATGCCCATCCAAATGCCCTTTTCAGGGCAATGGGGAGATTAGGTTTTTTAGTTAGCATTTTATTTGGGGGGTTGGTTGTGTGGTTGGTGGGTTTTACTGTTGGGGGGGGGGTTTGTATTTTTTTTTACAGGTAAAAGAGCTGATTTCTTTGGGGCAATGCCCCGCAAAAGGCCCTTTTTTGTTTATTTTGATAGGGCTATTAGATTAGGTGTAATTACTTTAAATATCTTGTCATTTGTTTTTTATTTTCTGTAATTTAGTGTTTTGTTTTTTTGTGATTTAGCTAATTTAATTTAATTTATTTAATTGTATTTAATTTAGGGAATTGATTTAATTGTAGTGTAGTGTTAGGTGTTATTGTAACATAGGTTAGGTTTTATTTTACAGGTCAATTTGTATTTATTTTAGCTAGGTAGTTATTATTCAATCTAGTTAAAATAAATACAAACTTGCCTGTAAAATAAAAATAAACCCTAAGCTAGATACAATGTAACTGTTAGTTATATTGTAGCTAGCTTAGGGTTTATTTTATAGGTAAGTATTTAGTTTTAAATAGGAATAATTTAGTTAATGATAGTAATTTTATTTTGATTTATTTAAATTATATTTAAGTTCGGGGGTGTTAGGGTTAGGGTTAAACTTAGGTAGGGGTTAATAAATTTAGAATAGTGGCGGCGATGTTGGGGGCGGCAGATTAGGGGTTAATAAGTGTAGGTAGGTTGCGGCGACATTGGGGTGGGAGATTAGGAGTTAATAAATATAATGTAGGTGTCGGCGATGTTGGGGGCAGCAGATTAGGGGTTAATAAGTATAATGAAGGTGGCAGCGGTGTCCAGAGCGGCAGATTAGGGGTTAATAAATATAATGAAGGTGTCGGGGCGGCAGATTAGGGGTTAATAAGTGTAAGATTAGGGGTGTTTAGACTCGGGTTTCATGTTAGGGTGTTAGGTGTAAACATAAAATGTGTGTTCCCCATAGGAATCAATGGGGCTGCGTTAATGAGATTTACGCTGCTTTTTGGCAGGTGTTAGACTTTTTCTCAGCCGGCTCTCCCCATTGATGTCTATGGGGAAATTATGCATGAGCACGTACGACCAGCTCACCGCTGACTTAAGCAGTGCTGGTATTGAAGTGCGGTATGGAGCTCAATTTTGCTCTACGCTCACTTTTTGCCTTTTAACGCCGGGTTTATTAAAACCCGTAATACCAGCGCTGTAGGTAAGTGAGCAGTGAGAAAAAACTGCTCGTTAGCACCACACATCTCATAGCAAGACTTGAAATCTCGCCGTAAGTTTGTTGTGAGACATCTTAAGGAAAATTTGTGTGAATTTTTGATGTGAGTCTTGTTGGGAGTCAGAATGGAGTCTTTTGAGATATGTAATGTCTCTGTATTCATTATTTCTTGTTCCTGTGGACCTGAGCTCTTGCTCCAATATTTTCCACAGATGATATAACTGCTGTCTTCACTGTGACCTACCTCCCTGCTACTGATCAAAGCTAGGTTTTGCTGAATGTATAATAATTGCTTTGTTTAGTATAATTTTGCAATAAACAGTGATATTATCACATTTCAGTGTCATCCTCCCTTTTTTTAATGCAAATGAGTATAATGGGCACTGACAGAGAACATTCAGCTATGCCTATGAAATAACCTATCAGGTCCACTGGCAGAGGTGGAGATACTCAATTTTCACTAAGGAAAACAATACTCTGTCAGTTTCATACTTTTAAAGGGACACTGAACCCAAATGTTTTTTTCATGATTCAGATAGAGCAGGCAATTTTAAGCAACTTTCTCATTTACTCCTATTATATTTTTTTTTTCATTCTCTTGGTATCCTAATTTGAAAAAGCATGAATGTAAGCATACGAGCCGGCCCATTTTTAGTTCAGAACCCTGGATTGGATAGCACTTGCTCATTGGTGGCTGCATTTAGACATCAATAAGCAAGCACTACCCAGGTGCTGAACCAAAGATAGACCGGCTCGTAAGATTATATTCATGCTTTTTAAAATAAAGATTTCAAGAGAACAAAGAAAATTTTATAATAGGAGTAAATTAGAAAGTTGCTTAAAATTGCATGCTCTATCTGAATCATGAAAGAAAAAAATGGGTTCAGTATCCCTTTAAGTACTAATGTCACAATGTTTTTTGCATCTGCACTGTAGTTTTATTATGATTTGTACTGTGCATATTACATAGTTTTTTTCTAAATAACATCAATATGAATTCTTTTGTTTGTTTTTTTTTACTATTTTTTATAAACAATACTATTTTGAATGCATTTTTGTGTTTCAACATTTCATCTATTTGTTTTATGCAATATGTAATTACCTTTTTTTTGTGTGAGCCCTATTGTAATGTACACATCGCCTTCACAGTCTTAAATGCAGGAAATACCCCCTTTCGAGTCTCAATGTTCTAAAGATAGAAATTTTCTTTAGAGAATTCTAACAGGAGCATCATACTACTGGTAATGATGTCTCGAATAGTTTCTGGCGAACATAGCATGTTCATGTTCACCGGGGCGGGCGAACATATGCGATGTTCGATCCGCCCCCTATTTGTCATCATTGAGTAAACTTTGACCCTGTATCTCGAAGTCTGCAGACACATTCCAGCCAATCAGCAGCAGACCCTCCCTCCCAAACCCTCCCAGCTCCTGGACAGCAGCCATTTTAGATTCATTCGGAAGCTGCATTGTTAGTGAGAGGAGGGACAGTGTAGCTGATGGTGATTTAATAGGGAAATTGATAGCTAGGCTAGTGTATTCAGTGTCCACTACAGTCCTGAAGGACTCATCTGATCTCTGCTGTAAGGACAGCCCCCCCAAAAGCCCTTTTTAGGGCTAGAACATAATTTTTTTTTTTATTTTTTTTTTTCCCTGTGGAATCGAATTGCAGTTGCCTGCCTGCCAAGCCACTTGCCCAGTGCCACCATTCATATCTAGTGTAACAGTAGTGTAAATTTAAAAAAAAAAAAAACTTTTTTGACTGTGAAACATCAGTCTGCTAGTGTAATCTAATTGCAGTTGCCTGCCTGCCAGCGTGTGTGCCAGGCCCACTTGCCCAGTGCCACCACTCATATCTGGTGTAACAGTAGTGTAAATTTTTTTAAAAAAACTTTTTTGACTGTGAAGCATCAGTCTGCTAGTGTAATCTAATTGCAGTTGCCTGCCTGCCTGCCAGCATGTGTGCCAGGCCCACTTGCCCAGTGCCACCACTCATATCTACTGTAACAGTAGTGTAAATTTAAAAAAAAAAACTTTTTTGACTGTGAAACATCAGTCTGCTAGTGTAATCTAATTGCAGTTACCTGCCTGCCAGCATGTGTGCCAGGCTCACAGCGTATACTGTGCCCACTTGCCCAGTGGCCCCACTCATATCTGGTGTAACAGTAGTGTAAATTTAAAAAAAAAAGCTTTTTTGACTGTGAAACATCAGTCTGCTTGTGTAATCTAATTGCAGTTGCCTGCCTGCCAGCATGTGTGCCAGGCTCAAAGCGTATACTGTGCCCACTTGCCCAGTGCCACCACTCATATCTGGTGTAACAGTAGTGTAAATTTAAAAACAAAAAAACGTTTTGGACTGTGAAACATCAGTCTGCTTTTTTGTGTCAGGCTCACAGCGTATACTGTGCCCACTTGCCCAGTGCCACCACTCATATCTTGTTTAATAGTAGTGTAAGTGTACATTTAAAAACAAAAAAATACTTTTTGGACTGTGAAACATCAGTCTGCTTTTTTGTGTCAGGCTCACAGCTTATACTGGGCCCACTTGCCCAGTGCCACCACTCATATCTTGTTTAATAGTAGTGTAAGTGTACATTTAAAAAAATAAAAACTTTTTGGACTGTGAAACATCAGTCTGCTTTTTTGTGTCAGGCTCACAGCGTATACTGTGCCCACTTGCCCAGTGCCACCACTCATATCTTGTTAAATAGTAGTGTAAGTGTACATTTAAAAAAATAAAAACTTTTTGGACTGTGAAACATCAGTCTGCTTTTTTGTGTCAGGCTCACAGCGCATACTGTGCCCACTTGCCCAGTGCCACCACTCATATCTTGTTTAATAGTAGTGTAAGTGTACATTAAAAAAAAAAATGCCCAGTGTTCAGAGGCCACGTCCCATGAACTCGAAAATTTCTGAGGAAATAGTTGACTTTTTAACACAGGACACCCAATCATTTATAGCTTCCGCATCCGAACCTTGACGCACCATCCTCCTCCAGCTTATCTTCGGACACCTCTCAAGTTACCACTCGCCTGCCTGCCGCCACCACCAACGCTAGCACCACAGCCGCTTCACTTGATCTGTCAGAGGAGTTTTTTACACATCAGTTGGAAGAAATGAGTGATGCGCAACCATCATTAACAAAGGATGTAGATAACAGTGATATGTCTCAGTCAGGCAGCATTACAGACATGGACGTACGGTGTGATGATGATGATGTTGTACCCGCTGCTGCTTCCTTTGTTGATTTGTCAGATACAAGTGAAGCGGTTGATGATGACGATGCGTCCGTGGATGTCACGTGGGTGCCCGCTAGAAGAGAAGAAGAACAGGGGGAAAGTTCAGATGGGCAGACAGAGAGGAGGAGGAGGAGACAAGTTGGAAGCAGGGGGAGGTCGTCGCAAGGAGCTAGTGGCACAGTGAGACAGCATGCATCGTCACCCAGGGTCAGCCAGACAGCACGCCAATCAACGCATGCTGTTGCCACCACCAGAATGCCGTGATCACAGAGCTCAGCAGTGTGGCATTTTTTTTGTGTGTCTGCCTCTGACAACAGCAATGCCATTTGCAACCTGTGCCAAAAGAAACTGAGTCGTGGGAAGTCCAACACCCACCTAGGTACAACTGCTTTGCGAAGGTACATGATCGCACATCACAAAGGCCTATGGGATGAACACATGAGTAGAAGCAGCACACAAACTCAAAGCCGCCATCCTCCTCCTGGTCCAGCATCTTCAGCCACGTCAACCACTGCTGTCCTCCTTGCCCCCTCTCAACCATCCGCCACTCCGTCTCTCTTCCGGAGCAGTTCCTGCTCATCTGCCCACAGTCAGGTGTCTGTCAAGGACATGTTTGAGCATAAGAAGCCAATGTCACAAAGTCACCCCCTTGCCAGGCGTCTGACAGCTGGCTTGTCTGAACTCTTAGCCCGCCAGCTTTTACCATACAAGCTGGTGGAGTCTGAGGCATTCAAAAAATTTGTAGCTATTGGGACACCGCAGTGGAAGGTACCCGGACGAAATTTCTTTGCACAAAAGGCAATCCCCAACCTGTACTCCATTGTGTGAAAGGAAGTAATGGCATGTCTGACACACAGTGTTGGGGCAAGGGTCCATCTGACCACTGATAGCTGGTCTGCAAAGCATGGTCAGGGCAGGTAGAGCAGGTATCACCTACACTGCGCATTGGGTAAACCTGCTGACGACTGCCAAGCATGGAATGCGTGGCTCTGCAGAGGAGGAGTTGGTGACACCGCCACGACTTGCAGGCAGGCCTGCAGCCACCTCCTCTACTCCTCCTACTCCATCCTCTTCCATAACCTCCTTGGCTGAGTCCTCTTCTGCTGTTGCATCTTGCTCCACATCAATGGCACCCCCCCAGCTCCCCAGGTACTATTCCACATCCCGGATATGGCAGTGTCACGCCGTCTTGGGGTTGACTTGCCTGAAAGCAGAGAGTCACACCGGACCAGCACTCCTGTCCGCCCTGAATGCACAGGTGGATCAGTGGCTGACTCCGCACCAACTGGAGATCGGCAAAGTTTTTTCTGACAACGGAAGTAATTTGGTGGCAGCATTGAAATTGGGCAAGTTGACACATGTGCCGTGCATGGCACATGTGTGTAATCTGATCGTACAACGTTTAGTGCATAAGTACCCAGGCTTACAGGACGTCCTGAAGCAGGCCAGGAAGGTGTGTGGCCATTTCAGGCGTTCCTACATGGCCATGGCGCACTTTTCAGA
The DNA here is from genome assembly GCF_027579735.1 of Bombina bombina. NCBI lineage: Eukaryota > Metazoa > Chordata > Amphibia > Anura > Bombinatoridae > Bombina > Bombina bombina. The sequence continues at coordinate 159,213,107 of NC_069505.1, read as the reverse complement.
TATCCAGCTGCGAAACAACATGCCAGTGAGGCGCGTGATTTGCGACAGCCCGACACGTTGGAATTCAATACTCCTAATGTTCGACCGCCTGCTCCAACAAGAAAAAGCCGTTAACGAGTGTTTGTATGACCGGGGTGCTAGGACAGCCTCTGCGGAGTTGGGAATTTTTTGCCATGTTACTGGATGCTCATGCGCAATGCCTGTAGGCTCATGTGTCCTTTTGAGGAGGTGACAAACCTAGTCAGTCGCACCGAAGGCACCATCAGCGACATCATACCATTTGTTTTCTTCCTGGAGCGTGCCCTGCGAAGAGTGCTGGATCAGGCCGTAGATAAGCGTGAAGAGGAAGAGGAAGAGTTGTGGTCACCATCACCACCAGAAACAGCCTTATCAGCATTGCTTGCTGGACCAGCGGCAACGCTGGAAGAGGATTGTGAGGAAGAGGAGTCAGAGGAGGAGTGTGGCTTTGAGGAGGAGGAGGAAGACCAACCACAACAGGCATCCCAGGGTGCTCGTTGTTGTCACCTATCTGGTACCCGTGGTGTTGTACGTGGCTGGGGGGAAGAAGATACCTTCAGTGAGATCACTGAGGACGAGGAACGGGACATGAGTAGCTCGGCATCCAACCTTGTGCAAATGGGGTCTATCATGCTGTCGTGCCTGTTGAGTGACCCTCGTATAAAAAAGCTGAAGGAGAACGACCTGTACTGAGTGTCCACGCTACTAGACCCCCGGTATAAGCATAAAGTGCCTGAAATGTTACCGAATTACCGCAAGTTGGAAAGGATGCAGCAGGTCCAAAATAAATTAAAAAGTATGCTTTACACAGCGTATAAGGGTGATGTCACAGCACAATGGGAATCTAACAGGGGAAGAGGTGAAAGTAATCCTACGAATCCCATGACCAGGCCGGCAAAGACAGGATGCTTTACAGACATGTTGTTGATGGAGGACATGCAGAGCTTTTTAACTCCTATGCATCGCCACAGCCCTTCGGGGTCCACCCTTAGAGAACGACTCGACCGACAGATAGCTACCTCGCCTTAACTGCAGATCTCAACACTCTGAGGAGCGATGAACCCCTTGACTACTGGGTGTGCAGGCTTGACCTGTGGCCTGAGCTATCCCAATTTGTGATAGAACTTCTGGCCTGCCCCGCTTCAGGTGTCCTGTCAGAAAGGACCTTCAGTGCAGCAGGAGGTATTGTCACTGAGAAGAGAAGTTGCCTAGGTCAAAAAAGTCTAGATTACCTCACCTTTATTAAGATGAATGAGGGATGGATCCCGTAGGGACTGACATTGGGCGATACATTTGAGTAAAAAAGGCCTGATGAGATGAGCTGCCTTGGGCTAAAAATGGTCCACACACTGCTGTATTTTACCTTCGAATGCCGGATGACTTGCGTGACTTATCCGCCACCAACTAGGGTTCAAGCCGCAATGTTTTAGGGCACTTTCTGCCTGGGAAACAAACATCAATTTTTCTGGCTGCTGCTACAGCAGCGGCTGCAACAATTCCTAATTTTTCAGGCATGTGTACATGCCTAATTTTTCTGGCCTCTGGTGCAGCACTGTGGCTTCAAAAACCAAACCAATAAAAAAGGCGCATAACAGGGATTAAACTGATAGGAATAGTACTACTTAACACACCACTCCTATCTGGTGGCACATTAGATTGCACGCGCAATGCCCCACATTTGAAGTAGGAGGACCGACCAAGCATCTTTTTCCATCTCCCGGTTCCTAAAATCCATGCCATATACACGTCCCCTGATAGGGGATGGAACAGGGATTAAACTGATAGGAATAGTACTACTTAACACACCTTATAATAACGCAAAGAGAGGCAATGCAGAGAGAGGAGTCTGAAGAAGAGGAGTCAGAGGAGGAAGGTGGCTTTGAGGAGGTGGAAGACCAAACACAGCAGGCGTCCCAGGGGGCTTGTTGTCACCTTTTCGGGGACCCTTGGTGTTGTACGTGGCTGTTTGGAGGAAGAGACCTTCAATGACATCAGTGAGGACAAGGAACGGGACATGGCTAGCTTGGTATCCAACCTTGTGCAAATGGGGAGTTTGCGGTTGTGCAAATGGACTGTTTGCAGTTGTTTGCGGTGCGTTAAATGGGGAGTTTGGTCTGTCACTGTGAAGCGGGCGTAACCCTTACACTACCTGATCGATACAAAATCATACCTGATGTTTTAAAGCACGTTATTCCAAACAATTTAGGAATGTTAGGTGATTTATGCCCTTTATGGATTAAAACCAGACTCTGCATCAACTATCTAATTTTACGTGGGAGTTTTGCCATGGATCCCCCTCCGGCATGCCACAGTCCAGGTGTTAGTACCCTTGAAACAACTTTTCCATCACTATTGTGGCCAGAAAGAGTCCCTGTGGGTTTTAAAATTCGCCTGCCTATTGAAGTCAATGGCGGTTCGCCCGGTTCGCCGTTCGCGAACTTTTGCGGACGTTCGCATTTGCTGTTTGCGAACGGAAAAATTTAAGTTCGCGACATCACTAACTACTGGTGAGTTTTCTTAGAGAATCTCACAAGCCCAGAGACCTTTAGAAACATACATACCTGCTACCACTAAAGGAGCAAAGAGAGATACGGTTTTAAACTTTATTATTATTTTATCCTTAGAGTAAATAAACTTTCATAATGGCCATTAATCAGAACAATATCATGCAGATAGATTGATTATTTAATGACTCCTTGCTATGATGCTGTCATGCAGATACCTGTGGGTCCATATAGATCCTTTTTTATATATATATTTTTTTTTTAAATAAAGATTTCCTTAGATTTGGGAGGGAACTTAGATTATGGGAGATTGTTGATGATCTGATTGGAATGGATACAATATCATGTAGGGCTGGACCTTTAGTAAGAAAGAAGTTACACTCAAGTGTGGGGATCACACAAAGGGCCAGAGTCGAAAACAATTGCTGGCCTAGAGGGGTTTTACAGTCCAACATTTGCAGAGGCAACCCTCGTGAAATTATATAAAAAATGGGACTATATATCTACGAGTGGCGAGCTGTCCCCTTTAGAAATAATTAGAGCTCTCTGCTATGTAAAAGTTTTCAGTGGAGCTCAACAATATTGGAGCTATTAGGTACTAACACTGCTCAAGTTAAATCAATAGAGCTCATATTATAAGTAGAAAGTAAAAAGTTTTTCTCAGGTGAAAGCTACAGGCGCTCTAACATCTGGAGATTGGTAACTGTGGCAGTGATAACTCCCTCTTCCCATAGACTTCTATGGGGTGTACTAAAAACACTTTTTTGGGTTAACCTCAAGTGCTTACCCAAAGGCGCGTCTAGCCAAGGGTGCTAAACTGAAGGTGCGTTAAAGGGATAGCAAAGTCAAAATTAAAGGGGCAGTAAACCTAAAAAATAATGTTAAATAATTCTGCACAAAGTGCTGTGATTTTCAACTGCTGCAATATAATATAAAGACTTTAAAAACGTTATACTCCAGTTAAACAACACAATGAAATTGAGCTAGTGTTGTGTAATTAGTTTAGTGTCGCTGCCTAATTTAAAATTGAATTTTATTTAATTGAATCCTGAGATTTTTTACTACGAAGTTGAGTTTTGCAGAATGCCCCTCCTGGCTCTACTGAGTGGGTCTGTTTTTTCTTAAGCCCATGGCGGGCACGCTGTCTGATCGCGCAATTAAAATGAATGTAGCTCGCTCCCATTCTGGTCTGGTAGCGGGAGCAAGCTACAATAATTTAAATGGCGCGATCAGGCAAGCCGTGACAGCGTGCCCGTGATTCACTTAAGAAAAAACAGACCCGCTCAGTAGAGCCAGGAGTGGCGTTCTGCAAAACTCAACTTTGTAGTAAAAAATCTCAGGAACACTTTATTGTATATACTTGGCGTTAAGCTAATGTTATATAATTATGCACTTTGTGCAGAATTATATAACATTATTTTGTAGGTTTACTGCTTAAACTTCAATTAATTAGATAGAGAATGACATTTTAAACAAAATTCTAATTTATACATTTTGCTTAGTTCTCTTGGTATCCTTTATTTAAGAGTAATCCTAGTGGAGCTCAGAAGTGTGTATGTTTTAAAGGGACAAGAATCCCAAAACGTTTATTTCTTTCATGTAATTGGCAAGAATCCATGAGCTAGTGACGTATGGGATATACAATCCTACCAGGAGGGGCAAAGTTTCCCAAACCTCAAAATGCCTATAAAATACATCCCTCACCACACCCACAATTCAGTTTTACAAACTTTGCCTCCTATGGAGGTGGTGAAGTAAGTTGTGCTAAGATTGATATGCACTTGATATGCGCTTCTCAGAATTTTTGAAGCCCAATTCCTCTCAGAGTACAGTGAATGTTAGAGGGATGCGAAGGGAGTATAACCTATTGAATGCATTGGTTTTCCTCACGGGAGATCTATTTCATAGGTTCTCTGTTATCGGTCATAGAGATTCATCTCCTACCTCACTTTTCAGATCGATGATATACTCTCATATTCCATTACCTCTAATGATAACCGTTTCAGTACTGGTTTGGCTATCTGCTATATGTGGATGGGTGTCTTTTGGTAAGTATGTTTTCATTACTTAAGACACTCTCAGCTATGGTTTGGCACTTTATGTATTTATATAAAGTTCTAAATATATGTATTGTACTTATATTTGCCATGATTCAAGTTTTTCAGTATATTTCCTTTTGCAGACTGTCAGTTTCATATCTGGCAAATGCATTTTTTAGGAAAATGTATTTCTTACTTGGGGTATAAAGGGAGTGCAGAATTATTAGGCAAGTTGTATTGAGGATTAATTTTATTATTGAACAACAACCATGTTCTCAATGAACCCAAAAAACTCATTAATATCAAAGCTGAATAGTTTTGGAAGTAGTTTTTAGTTTGTTTTTAGTTATAGCTATTTTAGGGGGATATCTGTGTGTGCAGGTGACTATTACTGTGCATAATTATTAGGCAACTTAACAAAAAACAAATATATACCCATTTCAATTATTTATTTTTACCAGTGAAACCAATATAACATCTCAACATTCACAAATATACATTTCTGACATTCAAAAACAAAACAAAAACAAATCAGTGACCAATATAGCCACCTTTCTTTGCAAGGACACTCAAAAGCCTGCTATCCATGGATTCTGTCAGTGTTTTGATCTGTTCACCATCAACATTGTGTGCAGCAGCAACCACAGCCTCCCAGACACTGTTCAGAGAGGTGTACTGTTTTCCCTCCTTGTAAATCTCACATTTGATGATGGACCACAGGTTCTCAATGGGGTTCAGATCAGGTGAACAAGGAGGCCATGTCATTAGATTTTCTTCTTTTATACCCTTTCTTGCCAGCCACGCTGTGGAGTACTTGGACGTGTGTGATGGAGCATTGTCCTGCATGAAAATCATGTTTTTCTTGAAGGATGCAGACTTCTTCCTGTACCACTGCTTGAAGAAGGTGTCTTCCAGAAACTGGCAGTAGGATTGGGAGTTGAGCTTGACTCCATCCTCAACCCGAAAAGGCCCCACAAGCTCATCTTTGATGATACCAGCCCAAACCAGTAATCCACCTCCACCTTGCTGGCGTCTGAGTCGGACTGGAGCTCTCTACCCTTTACCAATACAGCCACGGGCCCATCCATCTGGCCCATCAAGACTCACTCTCATTTCATCAGTCCATAAAACCTTAGAAAAATCAGTCTTGAGATATTTCTTGGCCCAGTCTTGACGTTTCAGCTTGTGTGTCTTGTTCAGTGGTGGTCGTCTTTCAGCCTTTCTTACCTTGGCCATGTCTCTGAGTATTGCACACCTTGTGCTTTTGGGCACTCCAGTGATGTTGCAGCTCTGAAATATGGCCAAACTGGTGGCAAGTGGCATCTTGGCAGCTGCACGCTTGACTTTTCTCAGTTCATGGGCAGTTATTTTGCGCCTTGGTTTTTCCACACGCTTCTTGCTACCCTGTTGACTGTTTTGAATGAAACGCTTGATTGTTCGATGATCACGCTTCAGAAGCTTTGCCATTTTAAGAGTGCTGCATCCCTCTGCAAGATATCTCACTATTTTTGACTTTTCTGAGCCTGTCAAGTCCTTCTTTTGACCCATTTTGCCAAAGGAAAGGAAGTTGCCTAATAATTATGCACACCTGATATAGGGTGTTGATGTCATTAGACCACACCCCTTCTCGTTACAGAGATGCACATCACCTAATATGCTTAATTGGTAGTAGGCTTTCGAGCCTATATAGCTTGGAGTAAGACAACATGCATAAAGAGGATGATGTGGTCAAAATACTAATTTGCCTAATAATTCTGCACTCCCTGTAGTCTTTTTTCAATCGACTGTCATTTTCAAATTCGTGGGCAGAATTAGGCTCGCGAGGGCACAAAATGCTAAAGTTTCACAAGGTTGCATCTTCAATGACGATGTGTCATTTCCGGATGTTGTTAGCACCAAAAAAAAAATTCTGTTTGTGTTGTGCGTCATACTTGGCGCCAAATATTTTCATTGCTTAAAACCCCATTCCTATATGCCTCTTGCCTTTTTTTCTATCAGAGGGCTATGCTGTTTGCATTTTTTTCCCATTCCTGAAACTGCCATATAAGGAAATTGATCATTTTGCTTTGTTTGTTGTAAACTTGTGGAGGTTATATCTCCAGCTGTGGTTTGTAATAGTTGTCATGATAAACTTTTACATGCAAATAATGTGTCCATCAGTAATAATAGTACATTGCCTGTTGCTGTTCCTTTAACATCTAATGTACAAGATATACCTGTGAATTTAAAAGAATTTATTGCTGATTCTATTCAGAAGGTTTTGTCTGCCATCCCGCCTTCTAATAAATGTAAAAGATCTTTTAAAACTTCTCATAAAGTTGCTGAAATTTCAAATGACCGACAACATACTGAATTATCCTTCTCTGATAAGGATTTATCTGGTTCAGAAGATCCTGCCTCAGATATTGACACTGACAAATCTACTATTTAAAATAGAGTATATTCTTTCTTTGTTAAAAGAAGTGTTGATTACATTGGATATGGAGGAAACTAGTCCTCTTGATATTAAAACTAGCAAACATTTAAATTCTGTTTATAAACCTCCTGTAGTTATTCCAGAGGTTTTTCCAGTTCCTGCTGCTATTTCTGATATGATTTCTAAGGAATGGAATAGGCCTGGTACTTCTATTATTCCTTCTTCAAGGTTTAAAAAATTGTATCCTTTGCCAGCAGTTACTTTAGAGTTTTGGGAAAAGATCCCCAAAGTTGATGGGGCTATCTGTACTCTTGCTAAACGTAATACTATTCCTATGGAAGATAGTACTTCTTTTAATTCTTTAGATAGGAAACTTGAATCTTATCTAAGGAAAGCTTATTTATATTCAGGTCATCTTCTCAGGCCTGCAATTTCATTGGCTGATGTTGCAGCTGCATCAACTTTTTGGTTGGAAAATTTAGTGCAACAAGAATTGGATTCTAATTTGTCTAGGATTGTTCGCTTGCTTCAACATGCTAATCATTTTATTTGTGATGCAATTTTTGATATCATCAAAATTGATGTTAAATCTATGTCTTTAGCTATTTTAGCTAGAAGAGCTTTGTGGCTTAAATCTTGGAATGCTGACATGACTTCTAAGTCTAGATTGCTATCTCTTTCTTTCCAAGGTAATAAGTTATTTGGTTCTCAGTTGGATTCGATAATTTCAACTGTCACTGGGGGGAAGGGAGTTTTTTTGCCTCAGGATTAAAGACCTAAGGGTAAATCTAAAGCTTCTAACCGTTTTCGTCCCTTTCAGACAGAATAAGGAACAGAAACCTAATCCTTCCCCCAAAGAATCTGTTTCCAATTGGAAGCCTTCCTCAAATTGGAATAAATCCAAGCCATTTAAGAGACCAAAGACAGCCCCCAAGTCCGCATGAAGGTGCGGCCCTCATTCCAGATAGGGGGCAGATTAAGATTTTTCAAGGATGTTTGGACAAATTCTGTCCAAAATCAATATATTCTGAGTATTGTCTCTCAGGGGTACCGAATAGGATTCAGAGTAAGACCTCCTGTGAGAAGATATTTTCTCTCACGCATCCCAGCAAATCCAGTAAAGGCTCAGGCTTTCCTGAAGTGTGTTTCAGACCTTGAGTTTTCAGGGGTAATCATGCCAGTTCCATATACAAAATACAGACAATGAAGACTGAGCAAAGGTTGGATTGTAGTATTTTGTTCGGCTAATCATGATGGCCATGTAGACCACCCGTAACAGGGATGAAAGTGCTAAGAATAGTACTAATTGAAACAACCGAGTTAGCCATGGGTGTTAGTCTAAGACCACTCGGCTTTTTTTGGGTTTGGGTGCAGCTAATCATGAAGGCCAGATAGACCTGCCACCATTTGGTGTTGTAACAGGTATGAAACTGCAAAGAACAGTACTACTTAACACAACCTACTTACCATGGGTCCCAGAGTATATATTTGGTTGTTATATTTTGTAAGGGTAATCATGCAGGCCATATAGACCTCCACCAATAGGGTGAGTATAAGTAACAGCTATTAAAATGTGAAGGACATTACTAATTAACACAACATAGTTACCATGGGTCGCATACCAAGAGCAGATGTCTTATTATTATATTTTGTATGGGTAATCATCCAGGCCGTATAGACCTCACCAAATAGGGGGAGTTACAGAGATTAAAGTGCTAAGAATGGTAGTACTTAAAACACAACCTAGTTAAAATAGGTAGCAGACCGCATGTCTTATTATTATAATTTTTCAGGGTAATCTGGCAGGCCATATAGAACACCTCCGATAGGGGGGGGGAACAGGGATTAAAGTGCTAAGAAAAGTACTAATTAACACAAGCTAGTTGGGTCCAAGAACGCATGTTTAATTATTAGAATTTATTAGGGTAATTATATATCTAACAAATCTATCTATTTCTCTTCTATCGATTCTATCTAACTATCAATCTATGTATATCTATCTATCCTATCTATCAATCTATCTTCTGTCCGGGATGTTTTGAGACAGCCACTTTGAGAATGTTAGTTGATTTAGACCCATTATGGCTTAAAAGCAGACTCTGCATAATCTATGTAATTTTCCATGGGAATTTTGCCAGGGATCCCCCTCCAGCATGCGACAGTCCAGGTGTTAGTACCCTTGAAACAACTTTTCCATCACTATTGTGGCCAGAAAGAGTCCTTGTAGGTTTTAAAGTTTGCCTGCCTATTGAATTCAATGGCGGTTTGCGCGGTTCACGAACAATACCGGAAGTTCGAGTCCGCCTTTGGCGAACCAAAAATTTAAGGTTCACGACATCACTAATTATATGTCCACAATAGACTTACAGGATGCATATCTTCATATTCCGATTCATCCAGATCATTATCAGTTTCTGAGATTCTCTTTTCTAGACAAGCATTACCAATTTGTCGCTCTTCCTTTTGGCCTAGCAACAGCTCCAAGAATCTTTCCAAAGGTTCTTGGTGCCCTACTTTCTGTAATCAGAGAGCGGGGTATTGCAGTGTTTCCTTATTTGGACGATATCTTGGTACTAGCTCAGTCTTTACATTCTGCAGAAACTAGTGTTGTTTCTTCGAAAACATGGTTGGAGGATCAATTTACCAAAAAGTTCTTTGATTCCTCAGACAAGGGTCACCTTTTTAGGTTTCCAGATAGATTCAGTGTCCATGACTCTGTCTCTAACAGACAAAAGACGTTTAAAATTGGTTTCAGCCTGTCGGAACCTTTAGTCTCAGTCATTCCCTCAGTAGTTATGAGCATGGAAGTTTTAGATCTCATGACTGCAGCATTTGGCGCGATCCCCTTTGCTCATTTTCATATGAGATCTCTCCAGCTTTGTATGCTGAACCAATGGTGCAGGGATTATACAAGGATATCACAATTAATATCCTTAAATCCCAATGTTCGACTATCTCTGTCTTGGTGGTTAGATCACCATCGTATAGTTCTAGGGGCCTCTTTTGTTTGTCCATCCTGGACTGTGATCACAACAGATTCGAGTCTTTCAGGTTGGGGAGCTGTTTGGGTATCTCTGACAACACAAGGGGTTTGGAAATCTCAAGAGGCGAGATTAACAATAAATATTTTGGAACTCCGTGTGATTTTCAGGGCTCTTCAGATTTGGCCTCTGTTGAAAAGAGAACCGTTCAGTTGTTTTCAGGCAGACAATATCACAACTGTGGCATATTTCAATCATCAGGGTGGAACTCACAGTCCCCAAGCTATGACAGAAGTATCCCGGATACTTGCTTGGGCGGAATCCAGCTCCTGTCAAATTTCTGAGGTTCATATCCCAGGTATAGACAATTGGGAAGCGGATTATCTCAGCCGTCATACTTTACATCCAGAGAGTGGTCCCTCCATCCAGATGTGTTTTCTCAGGTTGTTCAGATGTGGGGTCTTCCAGAAATAGATCTGATGGCTTCTCATCTAAACAAGAATCTTCCTAGGTACCTGTCCAGGTTCAGGGATCCTCAGGCAGAAGCAGTGGATGCATTGACACTTCCTTGGTGTTATCATCCTACTTATATTTTGCCGCCTTTAGTTCTTCTGCCACGAGTGATCTCAACGATCATCATGGAGCAATCATTTGTGTTGCTGTTGGCTCCAGCATGGCCTCACAGGTTTTGGTATGCGGATCTTGTTTGGATGTCCAGTTGTCAACCTTGGCCACTTCCATTAAGGCCAGACCTTCTGTCTCAAGGTCCATTTTTCCATCAGGATCTCAAATCATTAAGTTTGAAGTAATGGAAATTGAACACTTAGTGCTTAGTCATAGAGGTTTCTCTGATTTTGTGATTAATACTATGTTGCAGGCTCGTAAATCTGTTTCTAGAAAGATTTATTATCAAGTTTGGAAGACTTACATTTCATGGTGTTCCTCTCATAAATTCTCTTCCTAGAATTTTACAGTTTCTTCAGGATGGTTTGGATAAGGGTTTGTCTGCAAGTTCCTTGAAGGGACAAATCTCTGATCTTTCTGTTTTATTTCACAGAAAGATTGCTAAGCTTCCTGATATTCACTGTTTTGTTCAGGATTTGATTTGTATCAAGCCTGTCAGTAAATCAATCTCTCCTCCTTGGAGTCTTAATTTGGTTTTGAAGGCTTTACAGGCTCCTCCATTTGAGCCTATGGCCCCTAGTTATCAAGCCGTCAACCTCAAATACGCTGGAATTCCGCAGCGTATTTGTGGCGAGGCTGATTCGCCTTAGTTATCAAGCCCTAGATACCGGCAAAAGTAGAATTTTGTGACGTAAGCTTCGATCCGCCGGACTCAGTCTGACACAGATCGATTCTTACGTCACTCCAGATGTTCCGCACACAAGTGCGGCACTATCTGACTACTTTTGCTAGTTATCAAAAAACTAGCAAGTACGCTCTGCACTTTTCCGGCCCAGCGTACCTGGTTTTCAAACCGCCGCTTTGGAAGCGGCGGATCCCATAGGAATCAATGGGAGTCTGACCATAGCGAAAGTTCATGTTCGCTGCTGCCAGACATCCCATTGATTCCTATGGGAGCTGTCTACACCTAACACCCTAACATGTACCCCATAGTCTAAACACCCCTAATCTGTCCCCCCTACACCGCCACAACTAAATAAATGTATTACCCCCTAAAGCACCGCTCCCGGAGCCCACTGCAAGCTATACTAAATATGTTAACCCCTAAACCGCCGCTCCCGGTCCCCGCCGCAACTATAATATATGTATTAACCCCTAAACCTCTACTCCCAGACCCCGCCACCACCTACATTATACCTATTAACCCCTATCCTGCACCCCCTATACTGTTGCCACCTATAATAAAGTTATTAACCCCTATCCTGCCGATCCCGGACCTCGCCGCAACTAAATAAATAGTTTAACCCCTAAACCACCGCTCCCGGACCCCGCCGCAACCTATATTAAACTTATTAACCCCTAATCTGTCCCCCCTACACCGTTGCCACCTATAATAAGTTTATTAACCCCTATCCTGCCCCCCCTACACTGTCGCCACCTATAATAAATTTATTAACCTCTAAACCTAAGTCTAACCCTAACCCTAATACCCCCCTAACTTAAATATTAATTAAATACATCTAAATAATATTTCTCTTATTAACTAAATTATTACTATTTAAAACTAAATACTTACCTTTAAAATAAACCCTAAGATAGCTACAATATAAATAATAATTATATTGTAGCTATTTTAGGATTTATTTTTATTTTACAGGCATCTTTCAATTTATTTTAACTAGGTACAATAGCTATTAAATAGTTATTAACTATTTAATAGCTACCTAGCTAAAATAAAGAGAAATTTACCTGTAAAATAAAAACTAACCTAAGTTACAATTAAACCTAACACTACACTATACTTAAATAAATTAATCCTATTTAAAACTAAATACTTACCTGTAAAATAAACCCTAAGATAGCTACAATATAAATAATAATTATATTGTAGCTATTTTAGAATTTATATTTATTTTACAGTTAACTTTGTATTTATTTTAGCAAGTTAGAATAGTTATTAAATAGTTATTAACTATTTAATAACTACCTAGCTAAAAGAAATACAAAATTACCTGTAAAATAAATCCTAACCTAAGTTACAATTAAACCTAACACTACACTATCATTAAATTAATTAAATAAATTAGTTACAAATAACTACAATTAAATTAAATTAAATAAACTAACTAAAGTACAAAAAATAAAAAAAGCTAAGTTACAAAAAATAAAAAAAATAAGTTACAAACATTTAAAAAATATGACGACAATTTTAAGCTACGTACACCTACGTGATCGGAACAGCCAATAGAATGCGAGCTCAATCTGATTGGCTGATTGGATCAGCCAATTGGATTGAACTTGAATCTGATTGGCTGATTCAATCAGCCAATCAGATTTTTCCTACCTTAATTCCGATTTTTCCTACCTTAATTCCGATTGGCTGAATCCTATCAGCCAATCGGAATTGAAGGGACACCATCTTGGATGACGTCCCTTAAAGGAATATCCATTCGTCGTTAGTCGTCGGGAAGAAGAGGATGGCTCCGCGTCCGCTCGTCTGAAGATGGCTCCGCTCCGCTCCGGATGGATGAGGATTGAAGACGCCGCCTGGATGAAGACTTCTATCGGATGGAAGACTTCTTCAGCGCCTCCTGGATGATGACTTCATTGGATGGAAGACTTCCTCAGCGCCGCCTGGATGATGACTTCTGCCGCTCCGGATCTCCTCTTCGGTTCCATCCGTGGACGGCTGGCTGAAGACGACTCAAGGTAGGATGATCTTCAGGGGGGTAGTGTTAGGTTTATTTAAGGGGGGTTTGGGTTAGATTAGGGATATGTGGGTGGTGGGTTTTAATGTTGGGGGGGTTGTATTTTTAATTTTACAGGCTAAAGAGCAGAATTTTTTGGGGCATGCCCCGCAAAAGGCCCTTTTAAGGGCTGGTAAGGTAAAAGAGCTGGTAACTTTTTAATTTAGAATAGGGTAGGGCATTTTTTTATTTTGAGGGGCTTTGTTATTTTATTAGGGGGCTTAGATTAGGTTAAGTATCTTAAAATTGTTGTAATATTTTTTGAATGTTTGTAACTTATTTTTTTATTTTTTTTGTAACTTATTTTTTGCACTTTAGTTAGTTTATTTAATTTAATTTAATTGTAGTTATTTGTAACTAATTAATTTAATTAATTTAATGATAGTGTAGTGTTAGGTTTAATTGTAACTTAGGTTAGGATTTATTTTACAGGTAATTTTGTATTTCTTTTAGCTAGGTAGTTATTAAGTAGTTAATAACTATTTAATAACTATTCTAACTAGCTAAAATAAATACAAAGTTACCTGTAAAATAAATATAAATCCTAAAATAGCTACAATATAATTATTATTTATATTGTAGCTATCTTAGGGTTTATTTTACAGGTAAGTATTTAGTTTTAAATAGGATTCATTTATTTATGTATAGTGTAGTGTTAGGTGTAATTGTAACTTAGGTTAGTTTTTATTTTACAGGTAAATTTCTCTTTATTTTAGCTAGGTAGCTATTAAATAGTTAATAACTATTTAATAGCTATTGTACCTAGTTAAAATAAATTGAAAGATGCCTGTAAAATAAAAATAAATCCTAAAATAGCTACAATATAATTATTATTTATATTGTAGCTATCTTATGGTTTATTTTAAAGGTAAGTATTTAGTTTTAAATAGGAATAATTTAGTTAATAAGAGAGATTTTATTTAGATGTATTTAATTAATATTTAAGTTAGGGGGCTGTTAGGGTTAGGGTTAGACTTAGGTTTAGGGGTTAATAATTTTATTACAGTGGCAGGATAGGGGTTAATAAATTTATTATAGGTGGCGATGGTGTAGGGGGGCAGGATATGGGTTAATAAACTTATTATAGGTGGCGACGGTGTAGGGGGGCAGATTAGGGGTTAATAAGTTTAATATAGGTTGCGGCGGGGTCTGGGAGCGGCGGTTTAGGGGTTAAACTATTTATTTAATTGCGGTGAGGTCCGGGATCGGCAGGATAGGGGTTAATAACTTTATTATAGGTGGCGGCGGTATAGGGGGGGCAGGATAGGGGTTACTAGGTATAATGTAGGTGGCGGTGGTGTCCGGGAGCGGCGGTTTAGGAGTTAATACATTTATAAGAGTTGCGGCGGGGTCTAGGAGAGGCGGTTTAGCGGTTAATAACTTTATTGAGTTGAGGGGGGCTCCGGGGGAGCCGGTATAGGGGGTAGAACAGTGTAGTTAGTGTGGGTGCTTAGTGACAGGCTAGCAGTAAAGCTATCAAAAAGCCGAAGAGCAGCAAGATCGGATGAGTGATAACTCTCACAGTCTGCTGCTCATTGCCCTGTACTTGGTGCGCGGCTTTTTGACAGCTTTTTTGATATCTTAGGAGGCGAGCTTAGGGGGCGTATTGGACCGGCGAAGGCAGGTAAAGTAGACACGTTGATAACTACCCCCTATGCATTCTTTGGACATTAAACTACTTTCTTGGAAAGTGTTTTTTCTTTTGGCCATCTTTTCTGCTAGAAGAGTTTCTGAATTATCTGCTCTCTCTTTTGAATCTCCTTTTCTGATTTTTCATCAGGATAAGGCAGTTTTGAGGACTTAATTTAAATTCTTACCTAAGGTTGTGAATTCTAACAACATTAATAGAGAAATTGATGTCCCTTCCTTGTGTCCTAATCCTAAGAATTCTTTAGAGAGATATTTACATTCTTTGGATGTGGTGAGAGCTCTGAAATATTATGTTGAAGCTACTAAAGATTTCAGGAAGACTTCTAGTCTATTTGTTATCCTTTTCTGTTCCTAGGAAAGGTCATAAGGCTTCTGCCGTTTTCTTGGCATTGTGGTTAAAGCTTTTGATTCATCAAGCTTATTTGGAGTCGGGTCAAGCCCCGCCTCAGAGAATTACAGCTCATTCTACTAGATCAGTTTCCACTTCGTGGGCTTTTAGGAATGAAGCTTCAGTTGATCAGATTTGCAAAGCAGCAACTTGGTCTTCTTTGCATACATTTACTAAATTCTACCGTTTTGATGTATTTGTTTCTTCAGAGGCATTTTTTGGTAGAAAAGTTCTTCAGGCAGCTGTTTCAGTTTGATTCTTCTGCTTATGTTTTAAATGTTTTCCTTTCATTTATTAGAATAAACTTATATTTTGGGTTGTGGATTCATTTTCTTCAGCGAAAAAATGGCTGTTTTTTATTTTATCCCTCTCTAGTGACTCTTGCGTGGAGTTCCACATCTTGGGTATTGCTATCCCATACGTCACTAGCTCATGGACTCTTGCCAATTACATGAAAGAAAACATCATTTATGTAAGAACTTACCTGATAAATTAATTTCTTTCATATTGGCAAGAGTCCATGAGGTCCACCCTTTTTATGGTGGTTAAGATTTTTTTGTATAAAGCACAATTATTTCAAATTTCATTTGTTGATGCTTTCTACTCCTTTCTTATCACCACACTGCTTGGCTATTCGTTAAACTGAATTGTGGGTGTGGTGAGGGGTGTATTTATAGGCATTTTGAGGTTTGGGAAACTTTGCCCCTCCTGGTAGGATTGTATATCCCATACGTCACTAGCTCAAGGACTCTTGCCAATATGAAAGAAATGAATTTATCAGGTAAGTTCTTACATAAATTATGTTTTTGTGATTTAGATAGATTTTGCAATTTTAAATAACTTTCTCTCTTACTTCTACTGCAGTATAATATAGTGCCTCCTTGCACCCCAGATACTATATATATTTATTACTAGTATCAGGGGTTTTCCCACAGATTATTTATGAAGTGTGAGCTGGTGGTTCTATGTACAATCTATGTACAAACATACTGTGTATATAGATAGGTACATTTTAAATAAATATCTATATCTATCTATCTATGGTTCGGATAACAAGTGGCACGATAACTAAAATTTGTACTTGTTCGCTAACTGTGCTCTTAGCTAAATTAATGTGTCCAGCTTAGCGCCTATTAAGTTTAAAGTAAAAAGTTAGTGAGCAAGTGAAAGTCCGATGTGTGCTAACTTCATGATTTTATATACATTCAGGATAATCAGATCGTGCTCCGTTACCATATAAAGACAGATGCCTGCAGTTCAGGAACAGCAGCTCTCGCCTGTCACTTGATGACCAAGACTGCTGGAGCTTTCTGAAGCTGCGACGCAGATCTACGTTATGTAGTACGCTGGGCTGTATACCACAATGTAGATCTACTTTATATAAGAGCAAGGGGTTGAGGTCCTCAGTAATAAGTGTTGGAGTTTATCAAATCCTTTTAGGTGTGGAAAAAGTGGCCTTGTACATGTGTCGTTAAATATGAAGAATTTGGATGGTGTTAAATAATGCATGACTGGCACATGTTAAAGGGACAATGAACCCAAATTTTTTCTTTCGTGAGTCAGATAGAGCATGCAATTTTAAGCAACTTTCTAATTTTATTTCTATTATCAATTTGTCTTCGTTCTCTTGCTATCTTTATTTGAAAAAGAAGGCATCTAAGCTGTTTTATTGGTTCAGAACTCTGGACAGCACTTTTTTATTGGCAGATTAATTTATCCACCAAACAGCAAGAACAACCCAGGTTGTTCACAAAAAATGGGCCGGCATCTAAACTTACATTCTTGCATTTCAAATAAAGATACCAAGAGAGTGAAAAAAATTTGATAATAGGAGTAGATTAGAAAGTTGCTTAAAATTGCATGCTCTATCCGAATCACAAAAGAAAAAAAATGGGTTCAGTGTCCCTTTAAAGAATAGGAAAGTCAAAATTGAACTTGCATGATTCAGATAGAGCAGGTCATTTTCAGACTCTTAAATTCACTTCTATTTTCAAAAATGTGTTGTTTTCTTTCGTTATCCCTTGTTGAAAAGGAATATGCACATATCCTACACTAGTGGGAGCTAGCTGCTGATTGGTGCCTGCACACATTTGTCTCTTGTGATAGGCTAACTAGATGTGTTCAGCCAGTAGTGCAATGCTGCTCCTTCAGCAAAGGATAACAAGTGAATAAAGCAAATTTTATAAAAGAAGTACATTGGAAAGCTGTTTAAAATTGTATGTTCTATCTGAATCGTGAAACATTTTCCCATCCCTTTAAGTATAGGATAATTTTCTACTAAACGTATGTAGATAAAAGTGCTGTCAAGAAAAAGTAAAAATGGCTTATTGCGATTTCAACAAGATAGAAAATAAATATAGATTATTATAGGGATTTTGATCAAGCCCATAGTGCACTATTTGACACTGCTCCATTATATGCAAGATTTGTAGAGCTGAAAGAGATAAACACAGTGCATCCCTTCTAAGAGCAAAAGTTTTAATAAACAAATCAAGCGCTTATTAAAATAACACTTACAAGATGTAAATGAAAATCATGCATTCAAATATATAAAACCAGCTGCTCTGAGTCGTGCCGTCCAGTGAATTACCAGTCAGGACCTGGAGATAGTTTGTAACAGCCACAAACGAGATCGGCGCCGGGATAGCTCGTGGGCTCTCCTTCAAGCTTGGATGATTCGGGTACGTACGTGACGTCAGAGCGTTGATGACCTCAACGTGTTTCGTCCTATAACGTTAGGACTTTCTCAAGAGGGTGGATGCTAGTCGTTGCCGGGTGCACACATATATAGCTGTAGGTGTAACCTGATTGGCTGGAACTGTAGGTTAACCTGTACAATGGTGAGATATAACAGTCGCTGTATGCGGTTGAACCCGGACAACTAGGATCAAAGTTGATTGAACAAAAAATGAAGTTATGACATTAAAAGTATTATAAAAGTTAAGTTATTCATACATAACACAGTATATTGATTAAAACAATTGAGACCCAAGATACTACTGATAAGAGCGCATCTATGATTCTGTGTATATTTCATGCTATATTTCAAAGATCTCCACTATTAGAAACACCGGAGCTCATTCTACCTTATTATACTGAGGTGAAGAGAGACTACCATACTCCAAAGAGTTCACGCACATGTGGCAGAATTTTTTTTTGATCTTACAGATCCGCGGAAACTGACTGAACCTTGGGGACTTCTTACAGACACGGTACTGTGATATCATACTGTGCTTTCACATTTCATTTTTTTGAACTATCATCTTTTGAACTATCATGTTGCATTTATTGTCCATTGCTTGACAGAGACTTTAATATTTTTCTGACTTGGGAGTGCTGAATACCCTCTCGTCTAGATTTAGAGTTCAGCGTTAGCTGTCCAAACCAGCGTTAGGGGGTCCTAACGCTGGTTTTGGCCGCCCGCTGGTATTTAGAGTCAGTCAGGAAAGGGTCTAACGCTCCCTTTCCAGCCGCGACTTTTCCATACCGCAGATCCCCTTATGTCAATTGCGTATCCTATGTTTTCAATGGGATCTTTCTAACGCTGGTATTTAGAGTCTTGGCTGAAGTGAGCATTAGAACTTTAACGACAAGACTCCAGTCGCAGAAAAAAGCCAGGAGTTAAGAGCTTTCTGGGCTAATGCCGGTTCATAAAGCTCCTAATTACTGTGCTCTAAAGCACACCCATAAACTACCTATGTACCCCTAAACCGAGGTCCCCCCACATCGTCGCCACTCTAATAAAAATGTTTAACCCCTAATCTGCCGACCGCACACCGCCGCAACCTACATTATCCCTATGTACCCATAATCTGCTGCCCCTAACATCGCCGACCCCTATATTATATTTATTAACCCCTAATCTGCCCCCCCCCAACGTCGCCGCTACCTTACCTACACTTATTAACCCCTAATCTGCCGACCGGACCTCGCCGCCACTATAATAAATGTATTAACCCCTAAACCGCCTCACTCCCGCCTCAAAAACCCTATAATAAATAGTATTAACCCCTAATCTGCCCTCCCTAACATCGCCGACACCTAACTTCAAGTATTAACCCCTAATCTGCCGACCGGACCTCACCGCTACTCTAATAAATGTATTAACCCCTAAAGTTATGTCTAACCCTAACACTAACACCCCCCCTAAGTTAAATATAATTTAAATCTAACAAAATAAAATAAATCTTATTAAATAAATTAATCCTATTTAAAGATAAATACTTACCTGTAAAATAAACCCTAATATAGCTACAATATAACAAATAATTATATTGTAGCTATTTTAGGATTTATATTTATTTTACAGGCAACTTTGTATTTATTTTAACTAGGTACAATAGCTATTAAATAGTTAATAACTATTTAATAGCTACCTAGTTAAAATAATTACAAAATTACCTGTAAAATAAATCCTAACGTAAGTTACAATTAAACCTAACACTACACTATCAATAAATTAATTAACTAAACTATCTACAATTATCTACAATTAAATCAACTAAACTAAATTACAAAAAAACAAACAAACACTAAATTACAAAAAATAAAAAAAGATTACAAGAATTTTAAACTAATTACACCTACTCTAAGCCCCCTAAAAAATAACAAAGCCCCCCAAAATATAAAAATGCCCTACCCTATTCTAAAATAAAAAGTTTACAGCTCTTTTACCAGCCCTTAAAAGGGCCTTTTGCGGGCATGCCCCAAAGAAAACAGCTCTTTTGCCTGTAAAAAAACATACAATACCCCCCCAACATTACAACCCACCACCCACATACCCCTAATCTAACCCAAACCCCCCTTAAAAAACCTAACACTAAGCCCCTGAAGATCTCCCTACCTTATCTTCACCACGCCGGGTATCATCGATCCGTCCAGAAGAGGGTCCGAAGTCTTCATCCTATCCAGCAAGAAGAGGTCCAAAAGAAGCTCCGAAGTCTTCATCCTATCCGGCAAGAAGAGGTCCAGAAGAGGCTCCGAAGTCTTCATCCTATCCGGCAAGAAGAGGACATCTGGACCGGCAAACATCTTCATCCAAGCGGCATCAGCCAATCAGATTGTGCTCGCATTCTATTGGCTGTTCCGATCAGCCAATAGAATGCAAGCTCAATCTGATTGGCTGATCCAATCAGCCAATCAGATTGAACTTGAATCTGATTGGCTGATTCAATCAGCCAATCAGATTTTTCCTACCTTAATTCTGATTGGCTGATAGAATCCTATCAGCCAATCGGAATTCGAGGGACGCCATCTTGGATGATGTCCCTTAAAGGAACCTTCATTCGTCTTCTAGTCGTCGGGAGAAGAGGATGTTCCGTGCCGGAGGTCTTGAAGATGGAGCCGCTCCTCGTCGGATGGATGCAGATAGAAGATGCCGCTTTGATGAAGATGTTTGCCGGTCCGGATGTCCTCTTCTTGCCGGATAGGATGAAGACTTCGGACCCTCTTCTGGACCTCTACTTGCCGGATAGGATGAAGACTTCGGAGCCTCTTCTGGACGGATCGGTGATACCCGGCGTGGTGAAGATAAGGTAGGGAGATCATCAGGGGCTTAGTGTTAGGTTTTTTAAGGGGGGTTTGGGTTAGATTAGGTGTATGTGGGTGGTGGGTTGTAATGTTGGGGGGGTATTGTATGTTTTTTTACAGGCAAAAGAGCTGTTTTCTTTGGGGCATGCCCCGCAAAAGGCCCTTTTAAGGGCTGGTAAGGTAAAAGAGCTGTAAACTTTTTATTTTAGAATAGGGTAGGGCATTTTTTTATTTTGGGGGGCTTTGTTATTTTTTTAGGGGGCTGAGAGTAGGTGTAATTAGTTTAAAATTCTTGTAATCTTTTTTTATTTTTTTGTAATTTAGTGTTTGTTTTTTTTTTGTAATTTAGTTTAGTTGATTTAATTGTAGATAATTGTAGATAGTTTAGTTAATTAATTTATTGATAGTGTAGTGTTAGGTTTAATTGTAACTTAGGTTAGGATTTATTTTACAGGTAATTTTGTAATTATTTTAACTAGGTAGCTATTAAATAGTTATTAGCTATTTAATAGCTATTGTACCTGGTTAAAATAAATACAAAGTTGCCTGTAAAATAAATATTAATCCTAAAATAGCTACAATATAATTATTATTTATATTTTAGCTATATTAGTGTTTATTTTACAGGTAATTATTTAGCTTTAAATAGGATTAATTTATTTAATAAGATTTATTTTATTTCGTTAGATTTAAATTATATTTAATTTAGGGGGGTGTTAGGGTTAGGGTTAGACTTAGCTTTAGGGGTTAATACATTTATTAGAGTAGCGGTGAGGTCCGGTCGGCAGATTAGGGGTTAATACTTGAAGTTAGGTGTCAGCGATGTTAGAGAGGGCAGATTAGGGGTTAATACTATTTATTATAGGGTTTTTGAGGCGGGACTGAGGCAGTTTAGGGGTTAATACATTTATTAGAGCAGCGGCGAGGTCCCGTCGGCAGATTAGGGGTTAATAAGTGTAGGTAAGGTAGCGGTGACGTTTGGGGCGGCAGATTAGGGGCTAATAAATATAATATAGGGGTTGGCGATGTTAGGGGCAGCAGATTAGGGGTACATAGCTATAATGTAGGTTGCGGCGGTGTCCGGAGCGGCAGATTAGGGGTTAAAAGTATAATGCAGGGGTCAGCGATAGCGGGGTCGGCAGATTAGGGGTTAATAAGTATAAGGTTAGGGGTGTTTAGACTCGGGGTACATGTTAGGGTGTTAGGTGCAGACTTAGGAAGTGTTCCCCCATAGGAAACAATGGGGCTGCGTTAGGAGCTGAACGCTGCTTTTCTGCAGGGTTTTTTTCAGCTCAAACTGCCCCATTGTTTCCTATGGGGGAATCGTGCACAAGCACGTTTTTGAGGCTGGCCGCGTCTGTAAGCAACGATGGTATTGAGAGTTGCAGTGGCGGTAAATTATGCCTGTACGCTCCCTTTTTGGAGTCTAACGCAGCCCTTCAGAGAACTCTAAATACCAGCGTTGTTTAAAAGGTGCGGGGAAAAAAACCACGCGTAGCTAACGCACCCCATCTAACGCAAAACTCTAAATCTAGGTGTCTGTTTGTTTTTACATTATATGCAATCCTTTTTACCTACTATAAATGATTTGCCATTGCCATAAACTAACATTCTGAGTCATGATTTGCAAATATGTTAATATATAAAGGATATACAGGTAATGTAATTCTGCAGTAACTTTATATTGTCCTCAAATGGAAATGTTTCAGTCACAAGGACACTAACAGAAATGTCATTTATTAGAGACAGAACTCATGCAAGCTTTTTCTATTTAAAGTCGTCTTAGTTTAGCATTATAACGAAAGCAAACATGTTTTATGTAATGTGAAAGCACAAAGTCATATTGGATATTACATCACTGCTAAACAAAATGGCAAATATGATCATGAGACAGTTTTCCAAAAACGACTCCAAAGCTGCCCACACTACCTGCTGAACTCACGAGAGAACCAGATGGCATCGCTGGAAGAGCTGCCAGATTGACAGCTGCCAGAGAAATACAAAGATAACACACAAGTGAGGAATAAGGATGATTTGATTCTCATCAACTTTCCAAGAGTCCTTAGTCCTTTTAGGGTAGGAGGACAAGTAAATACTGTAGGAGGGAATCATCATTTTATTTTTTTCAGTCACACTGTTTTCTATTTTTATAAACTAGGAACATTTGTACACATTCAATGCTATATTTAGTAAGTTAAAATGTCTAGATTTTTAATAAAGTACTAAATTTAAACCAGGAGTGGAATTACCATTGGTGCAGCAGCACCAGGGCTAAAGTGCTAAGGGGGGCCCATAGCAGTCAGTTTATATATGGGTGTGTGCAGAATGCGTAAAGGTCCATTCTATCTATATCATCATCTGTCTATAATCTATCTATTTATCTTCTCTCTCTCTCTCTCTCTCGCTATTTTTTTTCTATCTGTCTGTCTCTCTGCCTGTCTGGCTCTCTCTGCCTGCCTGTCTATCTTTTTCTGCCTTTCTGTCTGTCTCTCTTTCTCCCTCTCTTTCTGCCTGTCTCTCTGCCTGTCTGTCTCTCTTTCTCTGCCTGTCTGTATGTCGCTCTCTCTTTCTCTGCCTGTCTGTATGTCGCTCTCTCTTTCTCTGCCTGTCTGTCTGTCTCTCTTTATCTGCCTGTCTCTTTCTCTCTCTCTGTTTGTCTGTCTCTCTCTCTCTGCCTGTCTGTCTGTCTATCTGTCTCTCTTTCTCCCTCTCTCTCTGCCGGTCTGTCTCTCTCTCTACCTGTCCGTCTCTATCTCTGCCTGCCTGCCTGCCTGTCTGTCTTTCTGCCTGTCTGTCTCTCTCTTTCTCTGCCTGTCTGTCTCTCTGCCTGTCTGTCTCTCTCTCTCTTTATCTGCCTGTCTGTCTCTCTTTCTCTCTCTCTGCCTGTCTGTCTCTCAACCTGTCTCTTTCTCTGCCTGTCTATCTGTCTCTATTTCTCTCTCTCTGTCTGTCTCTTTCTCTGCCTGTCTGTCTGTCCATCTACCTATCAATTATCTATCCTCAAATTTATTATACAGCGTAGTATTAATACTATTATTATTGCTTACTACTGAGTTAATTTTGGGAGGCCCCCAAAAAACTGCACTAGGGCCCTAGGTTAAGTAGGTCAGCTACTGGTTTAAAAATAAAATAGTTCCTTCTAGAACATAAATACAGCCCAGTTTAGAAGGATCCAACTAATTATGAATTAAGGCTTAAGTAGCAGACATTAAATTAAAGAGACATTGTTGTACGCCTTTGCTCAGCCATGTAAACTTAAAGGGAAACATTTTCCAGTTTCAATTTAAACATGTTAAAAACATTGTTTTTGCCTATGAACTATCAGATAGATTAAGAATTGTGTGTTGGTCTTTTAACGCTGAAAATATGGCAATTTCAGCGTTAAAACAGCACCGCAGCCATTACAGGTTTTGTCGGTATAGGTGTAACGCAAGCCTTTTAGCCTGTAACGCACTCGTGAAAATTTCGTTTTTTCATGGGATTCCCATAGCGATGCCAGTACGAGTTTAGCAGTGAGGCTAAAAAAACCTGCGTTACAGCCTAAAACGACAAGGTCCGTTACGCCATCTAAAAGTAGTAGTTATGAGTTTTATGCTACAAATCTGTAACATAAAACTCATAACTAAACTGCTACAAAGTACATAAACTACCTATTAACAACCTAAACCGAGGCCCTTCCGCATTGCAAAAACTATATTAAATTTATTAACCCCTAATCTGCCGCTCCTGATATCACCACCACTTAAAAAAAATATTAACCCTTATTCCGAAATCGTCACCACTATAATAAATGTATTAACCCCTAAACTGCCGCCCTCCCACATTGCAAACACTATTTAAATATAATTAACCCCTAATCTGCCGACCGTCCACATCGCCCCCACTATACTAAAGTTATTAAGCCCTACCCTGCCGCCACTATATTAAACCTATTAAACCCTAAACCGTAAGCCCCCACAACGAAGTATACTAAAGTGAACTATTAACCCCTAAACCGAAAGCCCCCACATCGTAATAAACAAATTTAAACTAGTAACCCCTAAACCTAACGCCCCCGTAACTTTATATTAAAATTACAATTTCCCTAGCTTAAATTAAATTAAAATTTACCTGTCAAATTAAGAAAAACTAAGGTTAAACTAACAATTAAACTAATATAATTATTAAACTAAAATTAAACTAACTGCCAATTAAAGAAAACTAAACTACACATTAAAAAAATCCTAACACTACTCTAAAAGTTACAAAGTTTCTAAATACAAAAAATTAAAAAGACTAAATTGCAAAAAATAACAAACACTAAATTACGAAAAATAACAAACTGAATTATCCAAAATAAAAAAGAATTACACCTAATCTAATAGCCCTATAAAAATAAAAAAGCCCACCCAAAATAAAAAACCCTAGCCTACAATAAACTATCAATAGCCCTTAAAAGGGCCATTATAGGGCATTGCCCTAAGTTAAACAGCTCTTTTACCTGTAAAAAAAAAAATACAAAGACCCCCCCAACAGTAAAACCCACCACCAAACCAACCCCCCCCCAAAAAAAAAACTAACTCTAAAAAATTCTAAGCTACCCATTGCCCTGAAAAGGGCATTTGAAGGGGCATTGCCCGTAAAAAGGCATTTAGCTCTTTTACAAGCACAAACCCTAAACAAAAAAACACCCCAAAAAAACTTTAAAAAAACTATCACTAACCCCTGAAGATCCACTTACAGTTTTAAAGTCCCACTTGAACGATCTTCATCCAGGCTGCGAGAAGTCTTCATCCAGACGGCCTCTTCAATCTTCATCCCGGAGGCGAAGTCCTCATCCAAGGGGCTAGAAGTCTTCATCCGGGCGGCCTCTTCAATCTTCATCCAGGCAGCATCTTCTATCTTGATCCCGGCGGCGCGAAGTGGGTCCATCCTTAAGACATCCAGCGCAGAGCATCCTCTTCATACGGTCGCCACCGTACACTGAATCTTCAATGCAAGATACACGATTCAAGATGGCGTCCCTTGCATTCCTATTGGCTGAAAATTTTGAATCAGCCAATAGGAATTAGAGCTGCTAAAATCCTATTGGCTGTTCAAATCAGCCAATAGGATTTAAGCAGCTCTCATTCTATTGGCTGATTCGAATGGATCAGCCAATAGAATAGGCCGCCTGGATGAAGACTTCTCGCCGCATGGATGAAGATTGTTTAAACGAGACTTCAAAAACTGTAAGTGGATCATCGGGGGTTAGTGTTAGGCTTTTTTAAGGGTTTTTTGGGTGGGTTTTTATTTTAGATTAGGGTTTGGGCTTGTAAAATAGCTAAATGCCCTTTTAAGGGCAATGCCCATCCAAATGCCCTTTTCCAGGCAATGGGTAGCTTAGGTTTTTTAGATAGTTTTTTTTTATTTTGTGGGTTTGGGGGGGTGGGGGTTTGTAATGTTAGTGGGTGTTTGTAAAAAAAAATTCAGAAAAAGAGCTGATATCTTTAGGGCAATGCCCTACAAAAGGCCCTTTTAAGGGCCATTGGTAGTTTATTCTAGATTAGGTTTTTCATTTTGGGGTGGGGTTTTTAATTGGTATTAGAATAGGAATCATTTTTATTATTTTTGATAATTTGTTTGTTATTTTGTGTAATGTATTTTTTTCGTTTTGGGGTGGGTTTTATTTTTAGATTAGGGCTTAGGCAGCAAAATAGCTAAATGCCCTTTTAAGGGCAATGCCCATACAAATGCCCTTTTCAGGGCAATGGGTATATTAGGTTTTACTTTCATTTTATTTTGTGGGTTTTGGGGATGGGGGTTTGTATACTGTTCGGGGGTGTTGTTGTTTTTTGTAGCAAAGGAGCTGTTAAAGGGACAATGAACCCAAATTTTTTTCTTTTGTGATTCAGATAGAGCATGCAATTTTAAGCAACTTTCTAATGTACTCCTATTATCAATTTTTCTTTGTTCTCTTGCTATCTTTATTTGAAAAAGGAGGCATCTAAGGTTAAGAACTCTGGACAGCACTTTTTTATTGGTGGATAAATTTATCCACCAATCAGCAAGGACAACCCAGGTTGTTTACCAAAAATGGGCCGGCATCTAAACTTACATTCTTGCATTTCAAATAAAGATACCAAGATAATGAAAAAAACTTGAATAGGAGTAAATTAGAAAATTGCTTACAATTCCATGCTCTATCTGAATCACGAAAGAAAAAATTTGGGTTCAGTGTCCCTTTAATTTTAGGGCAATGCCCTACAAAAGGCCCTTTTAAGAGCCCCCAAAAGGCCCTTTTAAGGGCCCTTGATAGTTTGGGGGGCGGGGCTTTGTATACTGTTAGGGGATGTTTGTTTTGCTTTATCGCAAAAGTGCTGTTAACTTTAGGGCAATGTCCTACAAAAGGCCCTTGGATAATTTCATTTTTTTTTTGGTAATGGTAGTTTTTTTGCTGTTGTGATTTTAGTGTTTTTTTACTTTTTGTAATTTTAGGTTTTAGTGTAAGGCATTTTAGGATTTATTTCACAGGTAAGTTTGTATTTATTTTAACTAGGTAGTTAGTAAATAGTTAATAACTATTTACTAGCTAGTCTACCTAGTTAAAATAAATACAAACTTACCTATGAAATAAAAATCAAACCTAAG
Source organism: Bombina bombina (assembly GCF_027579735.1). Lineage (NCBI taxonomy): Eukaryota > Metazoa > Chordata > Amphibia > Anura > Bombinatoridae > Bombina > Bombina bombina. Next base: position 159,185,602 of record NC_069505.1, on the reverse strand, counting down.
CTAGCTACAATAAAACTATTAGTTATATTGTAGCTAGCTTAGGTTTTATTTCACAGGAAAGTATGTATTTAGTTTTAAATAGGTATTATTTAGTTAATAATTGTAACTTTAATTTAGCTCTAGTTTAATTATGTTAACGTTAGGGGGTTTTAGGGTTAGGGTTAGGTTTAGGGTTAGATTTTGGGGTAGGTGTAGAGGTTAATAGTTTAATTTACATTTTTACAATGTGGTGGGCTGGTGGTATAGGGGTTAATTGATTTATTTAGTGGTAGTGATGTGGGATGCCAGAGGTTTAGGGGTTAATAGCTATATTTAGTTACGGCGATGTCGGGGTGCAGGCGGAATAGGGGTTAATATATTTATTATAGTGTGGGCGATGTTGGGGTGCAGGGGAATAGGGGTTAATAACTTTAGCATAGTGGCGGCGATATCACGAGCGGTAGATTAGGGGTTAATAGTTTTATTTAGGTGGCGGCAATATCGGGAGCGCCAGATTAGGGGTTTATGTTAGGGTGTTAAGTTTAAACGTTAGTTTTTTTTCCCCATAGACATCAATGGGGCTGCGTTACGGAGCTTTTCTTTCCACAATTGCAGGTGTTATGGGGGAAGCGTGCACAAGCACGTCAAAACAGTGCTTGTTTTTTGTGTGGTATGGAGCTTAAAAGCACCATATCGCACGCACAAGCCGGGTTTTGAAAAACTTGTAATGGCTGCGCTATAGGGGGTTAAATAACGCAACTTTTCTTGCATTCTTTAATTTCCCTATTGCGCACATAACTCGTAATTTAGCCGAATGTGATGTAAAAGCTGTTTCAACAGAAACTAATACACCAATAACAGTTCCGCACTATCCACCTATACACACTAACTAATGGATACAAATGCTCATTATACATATCAGTCAGTGTGCACAAGCAAAAATGTACACATTAGCCAACAGGCAGAAGCAGGATGTGCTTATTAGCCAATGAAGTGCCTGACATCAAGTGAGCCATAGCAGGAAGTACAAAGATGAAACTGCTTTATTAGTGTTAATTTAAATTGTAATCACTTTTATTTCAGATTTTTACAGGCAAATAAATAAATAAAAACAATGTGTTTAATCAAATAAGGGTACCTACAAAGTAGTGCAAGAGGGGGAAATGTCCCATCTGCTGGTCTGTATATCTCTGGTGTCTAATCCTTGGTAGAGGTAAAGAGGGTTAACTACACCGTTATTAACCTATAGGAACATGCAGACCACTCATTAGAATCAGGAGACTAACTTGAATTGAGCAGTAAATATAATGTTGCTGATGTAGTAAGATGTTACTGTGTCAAAATTAAAAGTAGGTTAACATACCACCCAACATTCCCCTGAGGATTTTTAGGGCAGGGAGGTGAGGGCGCTTGTGGGAGGTGGACACCGTTAATTAGTGGGCCGAAAAGCTACAGAAGGGATGAGACAGCAGGTGTGCTATGGACAGGGAAGGAACAAAGTTAGGCATGTCTTGCTCTGAACCATGGCAGTTGCAAGAGCATGGGCAGAATTAGTCATGTCTTGCTTGGAGCTAGGGCAATGCTTGGAAACTAGGACATTTGGCCCAGCTGGAGAAGCTGCAGGAGGGACAGTCAGTTGACCACCCATTGCATTGCAAACCTACAAGATGGTTGGGCATTATTGTAGAATTTGCACACTGTGGTATTAGCCTCTCATGATGCCATCTCCTTACATGAACTCTGCAATTGCAACAAAAAATTGTACATTTTAATTTGTCAGTAAAAAGGGCATTTTTCCGGTTTCCCACTGTAAGAGGTTTGTATTGTTGCGGTTATAAATCGAATCTGAATTTTTAATTGAATTCTATATTTACTAGTCCTAAAGCCTTTTTACACGGGCCATTTTTTTCAGTACAGTGGTCCCACCCCTTGCTCTCTCTCTTTCCCTCTCTTTTGCTCTCTCTTCCCCCTCTCTTTTGTTCTCTCTCTCTCCCCCCCCTCTCTTTTGCTCTCTCTCTCTCCCCCTCTTGCTTTCTCTCCCCCTCTCTTTTGCTCTCTCTCTCCCCCTCTTGTTTGCACTCTCTCCCTCCCCCTCTCTCTTTGCACTCTCTCTTTCCCCCCTCTATTTTGCTCTCTCTCTCTCTCCCCTCTCTTTTGCTCTCTCTCTCCCCCATCTTATGCTCTCTCTTTCTACCCCCTCTTTTTTTTCTCTCTCTCTCCCCCACTCTTTTGCTCTCTCTCCCCCTCTCTTTGTCTCTCTCTCCCCCTCTCTTTTGATCTCTCTCTCCCTTCTCTTGCTCTCTCTCCCCCTCTCTTTTGCTCTCTCTCCCCCTCTCTTTTGCACTCTATCCCCCCTCTCTTTTGCGCTCTCTCCCCCTCTCTTTTGTGATCTCTCTCTCTCCCTCTCTTTTGTGCTCTCTCTCCCCCCTTTCTTTTGCTCTCTTTCTCCCCCCTCTCTTTGCTCTCTCTCTCCCCCTCTCTTTTGCTCTCTCTCCCCCGCTATCTTTTGCTCTCTCTCCCCACTCTTTTGCTCTCTCTTCCCCCCTCTCTTTTGCTCTCTCTCCCCCCCATCTCTTTTGCTCTCTCTCCCACCTCTCTTTTGCTCTCTCTCTCCCTCTCTTTTTTGCTATCTCACCCCCTCTTTTGCTTTTTCTCCCCCTCTTTTGCTCTCTCTCCCCCTCTCTTTTGATCTATCTCTTACTCTCTCTCCCCTTCTCTTTTGCTCTCTCTCCCCCCCCTCTCTTTTGCACTCTTTCCCCCTCTCTTTTGCGCTCTCACCCCCTCTCTTTTGCTCTCTCTCTCCCCCCTTTCTTTTGCTCTCTCTCCCCCCTTTCTTTTGCTCTCTTTCTCCCCCCTCTCTTTGCTCTCTCTCTCCCCCTCTCTTTTGCTCTCTCTAACCCCCTATCTTTTGCTCTTTCTCCCCTCTCTTTTGCTCTCTCTCTCCCCCATCTTATGCTCTCTCTTTCTACCCCCTCTTTTTTTTCTCTCTCTCTCCCCCACTCTTTTGCTCTCTCTCCCCCTCTCTTTGTCTCTCTCTCCCCCTCTCTTTTGATCTCTCTCTCCCTTCTCTTGCTCTCTCTCCCCCTCTCTTTTGCTCTCTCTCCCCCTCTCTTTTGCACTCTATCCCCCCTCTCTTTTGCGCTCTCTCCCCCTCTCTTTTGTGATCTCTCTCTCTCCCTCTCTTTTGTGCTCTCTCTCCCCCCTTTCTTTTGCTCTCTTTCTCCCCCCTCTCTTTGCTCTCTCTCTCCCCCTCTCTTTTGCTCTCTCTCCCCCGCTATCTTTTGCTCTCTCTCCCCACTCTTTTGCTCTCTCTTCCCCCCTCTCTTTTGCTCTCTCTCCCCCCCATCTCTTTTGCTCTCTCTCCCACCTCTCTTTTGCTCTCTCTCTCCCTCTCTTTTTTGCTATCTCACCCCCTCTTTTGCTTTTTCTCCCCCTCTTTTGCTCTCTCTCCCCCTCTCTTTTGATCTATCTCTTACTCTCTCTCCCCTTCTCTTTTGCTCTCTCTCCCCCCCCTCTCTTTTGCACTCTTTCCCCCTCTCTTTTGCGCTCTCACCCCCTCTCTTTTGCTCTCTCTCTGCCCCCTTTCTTTTGCTCTCTCTCCCCCCTTTCTTTTGCTCTCTTTCTCCCCCCTCTCTTTGCTCTCTCTCTCCCCCTCTCTTTTGCTCTCTCTAACCCCCTATCTTTTGCTCTTTCTCCCCTCTCTTTTGCTCTCTCTCTACTATCTTTTGCTCTCTCTCACCTCTCTTTTGCTCTCTCTCCCCCCTCTTTTGCTCTCTCTCCCCTCTCCTTTGCTCTCTCTCTCCCCCTATCTTTTGCTATCTCTCTCCCCCTCTTTTGCTCTCTCTCCCCCTCTTTTGCTCTCTCTCCCCCTCTTTTGCTCTCCCTCCTCTGTTTTGCTCTCACTCCCCACTCTTTTGCTCTTTCTTCCCTCTCTTTTTCCCTCTCCACCCTCTCTTTTGCTTTCTCTCCCCTCTCTTTTGCTCTCTCTCAACTATTTTTTGCTCTCTCTCCCCCTCTCTTGTGCTCTCTCTCTCCCCTCTCTTGCTCTCTCTCCCCCTCTTTTTTGCTCTCTCTCCCTCCCCCCCTCTCTTTTGCACTCTCTCCCCCCTCTCTTTTGCGCTCTCTCCCCTCTCTTTTGTGATCTCTCTCCCCCTCTCTTTTGCGCTCTCTCTCTCTCTCCCCCTTTCTTTTGCTCTCTCTCCCCCCTTTCTTTTGCTCTTTTTCTCCCCCTCTCTTTGCTCTTTCTCTCCCCCTCTCTTTTGCTCTCTCTCTCACCCTATCTTTTGCTCTCTCTTCCCCCCTCTCTTTTGCTCTCTCTCTCCCCCCTCTTTTGCTCTCTCATCCCCCTCTTTTGCTCTCTCTCCCCCTCTCTTTTGCTATCTCTCCCCCCTCTTTTGCTTTTTCTCCCCCTCTTTGCTCTCTCCCCCTCTCTTTTGATCTCTCTCCCCTCTCTTACTCTCTCTCCCCCCTCTCTTTTGCACTCTCTCCCCCCTTTCTTTTGCGCTCTCTCCCCCTCTCTTTTGTGATCTCTCTCCCCCTCTCTTTTGCTCTCTCTCTCTCCCCCTTTCTTTTGCTCTCTTTCTCCCCCTCTCTTTGCTCTCTCTCCCCCTCTCTTTTGCTCTCCCTCACGGCCCTATCTTTTGCTCTCTCCCCCCTCTCTTTTGCTCTCTCTCACCTCTCTTTTGCTCTCTCTCTTCCCCCCTCTTTTGCTCTCTCTCCCCCCTCTCTTTTGCTCTCTCTCTCCCCCTCTCTTTTGCTATCTCTCTCCCCCTCTTTTGCTCTCCCCCCCTGTTTTGCTCTCACTCACCTCTCTTTTGCTCTTTCTTCCCTCTCTTTTTCCCTCTCCCCCCTCTCTTTTGCGCTCTCTCCCCTCTCTTTTGCGCTCTCTCAACTATTTTTTGTTCTCTCTCACCTCTCTTTTGCTTTCTCTCCCCCTCTTTTGCTCTCTCTCCCCCCCTCTCTTTTGCTCTCTCTCTCCCCCTCTCTTTTGCTAGCCCATAGGGGTTGAATATAGCACCTGTATTTGAGATTCTATGTCTTCTGGAAAAATAAAAGCCCTTAGGACCTCCCACAAGAATTCCCAATGGACCCGATCAAAGGGCTTCTAATGAGATAACCAAGAAGGGTTATCTCTCTTGCTCTCTCTCCCCCTCTCTTTTGATCTCTCTCTCCCCTCTCTTGCTCTCTCTCCCCGTCTCTTTTGCTCTCTCTCCCTCCCCCTCTCTTTTGCACTCTCTTCCCCCTCTCTTTTGCGCTCTCTACCCCTCTCTTTTGTGATCTCTCTCCCCCTCTCTTTTGAGCTCTCTCTCTCCCCCCTTTCTTTTGCTCTCTCTGTCCCCCCTTTCTTTTGCTCTCTTTCTCCCCCCTCTCTTTGCTCTCTCTCTCCCCCTATCTTTTGCTCTCTCTCTCCCCCTATCTTTTGCTCTCTCTTCCACCCTCTCTTTTGCTCTCTTTCTCCCCCCCTCTTTTGCTCTCTCATCCCCCTCTCTTTTGCTCTCTCTCCCCCTCTCTTTTGCTATCTCTCCCCCCTCTTTTGCTTTTTTCCCCCCTCTTTTACTCTCTCTCCCCCTCTCTTTTGATCTCTCTCTCCCCTCTCTTACTCTCTCCCCCTCTCTTTTGCTCTCTCTCTCCCCCCTCTCTTTTGCACTCTCCCCCTCTCTTTTGCGCTCTCTCCCCCTCTCTTTTGTGCTCTCTCTCCCCCTTTCTTTTGCTCTCTCTCTCCCCCCTTTCTTTTGCTCTCTTTCTCCCCCCTCTTTTTTCTCTCTCTCTCCCCCTCTGTTTTGTTCTCCCTTACCCCCCTATCTTTTGCTCTCTCCCCCCCTCTCTTTTGCTCTCTCTCTACTATCTTTTGCTCTCTCTCACCTCTCTTTTGCTCTCTCTCTCCCCCCTCTTTTGCTCTCTCTCCCCCTCTCTTTTGCTCTCTCTCTCCCCCTCTCTTTTGCTATCTCTCTCCCCCTCTTTTGCTCTCTCTCCCCCTCTTTTGCTCTACCCCCCCCTGTTTTGCTCTCACTCACCTCTCTTTTGCTCTTTATTCCCTCTCTTTTTTTCCTCTCCCCCCTCTCTTTTGCTCTCTCTCCCCTCTCTTTTGCTCTCTCTCAACTATTTTTTGTTTTCTCTCACCTCTCTTTTGCTCTCTCTCCCCCCTCTTTTGATCTCTCTCCCCCTCTCTTTTGCTCTATCTCCCCCTCTCTTTTGATCTCTCTCTTCCCTCTGATGTTTAGGAAGAGGGTGTAACCCTATGTGTAAAATAGCTGTTTCTGGGGGTTCTAGGTATCTGGATTCCAAATCTACCTAGAGTTACGAAGGTCATTTCCAAAGTGTCTTAAGTTTTGGGCAGTTCCAGCAAATGTGCAGGGAGTCCCCTGATTGCCTGCATTGTCTCCAACAGTGAGCTCTGATGATTAAGTTTAGTTTAAATAGTCTCATGGGTACATAATACCACATAATAAGCACTTTATAGAATGTTTCAAAAAGAGTAGTGCAGTGAATGGCTTTAGAGGTGAGAGCAAAGGTCTTAGACCATGTTTGTGATGGAATGGTAGTATTTAGAATATCTTCCCATTTTGACAAGTGGGGTGCTTTAGTGTCTGGGATTGCCCCTTCTATGAGCAAGTAGTGTTGTGACATAAGTTTGTGTATGGATGAGAAGAAAACACAGCGCATACGCGACTCACAGCTTCTGTTTATTACAACATATAAAACGCAAGACAAAATTGCACTTACATGATTTAAAAGAAAAACAGTCACATCAAGAAGGCCAGGTCTCTGTGAGGATCCTCTCCCCTGTAGGTGCCCTGAATGTGAACAAAAGGGGGTGACAAAGGGCAGCCCTGACTTGTGCTATTGGAAAGTGAGAAGGGAGATAAACAAAATCCCATACCATGCACTCTTGCCGTAGGGGTTGAATATAGCACCTGTATTTGAGATTCTATGTCTTCTGGAAAACTAAAAGCCTTTAGGATCTCCCACAAGAATTCCCAATGGACCCGATCAAAGGCCTTCACAGCATCTAATGAGATAACCAAGAAGGGTTTGTTGAGTCTAGTAGCCTCCATGGTTATGTTAAGAAGATGTCTGGTATTATCAGGCCCTTTGTGATTGGGTATGAAGCCTACTTGGTCTTTGTTAATTAAGGCAAGGCGTAATTTAGAGATATGATTAGCTATAATTTTAGAGCAAATTTTTATGTCGATATTTGTAAGAGAAATGGGTCTATAACTGGGGCATAAGGAAGGGTCCTTACTGGCTTTGGAATAGTAATGATGGTGGCTTCCAGGAACTCCTTGCAAAAGGAGCCCTGTGAGCCAGACAAGTGATAGAGGTGTTGGAGTATTGGGGAAAGTTCTGATATGTAGGTTTTATAGAAAAGTGGTGGGTATCCGTCTGGACCTGGAGCTATTAGCGGCTTATGGTTTTTAATGGCTCGCTTAATCTCATTCAAAGATATAGGTTCTCTAAAGGAATCCTGTTGCTCCACAGATAGGGTTGAAAGTTTGAGTCTTTGCAGGAATTGTTGGATAGCTGTCCTAGGTATGGGGGTAGGATTTTCTGAGTTTTGTATGTTGTAGAGTGCCCTGTACTATGAAGCAAAAAGGGAGCCTATTGGACTGGGAAGGATAGTAGTTTGGCCTTTGTGTTTCAAAAGTTGGATACATGGTATACTATTTTTGTTTCTGATTCCGTTTGCTAGCAATGTGTCGGCTTTGCTCCCTTTGTAATAGAAGAGTTGTGTGGTCTTTAGTTGATGTTGTGTACGCTTTAGTTCTGTTGTGCAAATATGGTTTTCAAGGTCTCTAATTGCATTAGTGAGCATTGAGGAGGGGGCTGTCCGATTCTGACGCCCTAGGTTTTTTAATTTGCTGAAAGCCTGTGATATAGGTAGCCTGAGAGTTTTCCTAATTTTAGCTTGCATTTTAATAATTAGACTGCAGATTGAGGCTTTAAGCTCTCCCCAGAGGGTGTCATCGGTTACCGTTTGGTTGTCATTTAAATTAATTAGTTCTCGTAGGTATTTTCGCAACTCCACCCCAAAGGAAATGTCAGATAATATAGTATGTGGCATGGTCCATGCTGCAGAATTTGGTTTGTCTTGGGGTTTGTGCAATGTTAGAGAGACCTGATCATGATCTGACCATGGGCATACATGTATATTAACCGATTTAGTATAGTCTAGAGTGTGGGCAAGGTTGAAAATATACTCAAGTCTGGAGTAAACTGAGTGGGGATGAGAGAAATGTGTGTAATCTCTATCTAGAGTGTGGAAGGCCCGCCAGGTGTCATATAGTCCGAATTTGAGCATTAGGGATCTAAATTTAGAGGAGAGGGCATTGTTTCGGTTATCTCTGGAGGTAGGTCTGTCCAATTTTTTTATCTATGAGGGGGTCCCAAACTAAGTTGAAATCACCACCTATTATTACCCTGCCATGTTTGTATTTGGATTTTGTGCAGACATTTACTTTGGCCAGTATTAGGAAGGTAAACTGATACTAAGGTTAATATCAGTTAGTTATGTTTATATTTTAGAATTATATATCTAGCTTGGGGATCTTTTTCTACGAATATGGTTTCGCAAGCAAGACATTTGTGAATAAGGATGGTGACCCCTCTGGCTTTAGTAGTGTATGGGGAGTATACAATATTAGTGTATTGTTTAGTGAGGAGTTTAGGGGTGTCATTTTCTTTCCAGTGTGTCTCCTGTAGGAACACAACATCCAAGTTAAGATGTGATAGTGATCTAAGGAGGAGACTTCTCTTTCCCGGGGAATTTAAGCCCCTGACATTGTTTGTAAGAAACTTTATTATATTCCCACTAGACATTTAGCTGGGAATAAGGGAATGAGAGTACCAGGAGCCTTTGGTGGGGGAGGGATGAAATAGGGTAAGGAGAGAACATATGCATATTGGTAATATTTAATGAGAATGAAAAATAATATGGTGGAAATAGTTCATCAAATGGAGTCCTTCTCAAGGGCTATATGGGGGGGGGGGTTGCCTAGCGTATTCAAAATGCCAGAGTGGTATGCCCCGCCAGGGTGTACATAAATAATAAATAAGAGCATTAAATAACAGCAACTTTGGCATGTACATAACTATAATAAACATAACGTCTAGAAACAAGTGGCAACTAACGAAGACATGGAGGACAACCATAAACAATGTAGTCCCTAATGTCTCTTAAGCCATACAGTGTTGGGATTACAAAGTCCAGATAGAAATATCATCAAGGCACTTTGTCCTGCCATTCCGGAGCTGAAGCTCTGACGTGCTTGGGGGGTGGCTGGGGGTTTTAACAGTTGGATGAAGGCCCCATGTTTCCAAGAGCGTGAAGCCCTGATTGAGGGTGGTGACATTTTATAATTGGTTATCCTTTGTGATGACATTTTTAGTCGGGAATTCCCACATATATATATTTTTTTTATAATCTTTTTATTTTTTTTAAATTTAAACAGAAGTAAGATAAAATCCACTGTGTCAGGAACATATGAAAGAAAATACAAAGACTTAAAACAAACAAAATCTTACGCCTAGATTTAGAGTTTGGCGTTAGCCGTCAAAACCAGCGTTAGAGGCTCCTAACGCTGGTTTTGGGCTACTGCTGGTATTTAGAGTCAGTCAGGAAAGGGTCTAACGCTCACTTTGCAGCCGCGACTTTTCCATACCGCAGATCCCCCTACGCCATTTGCGTATCCTATCTTTTCAATGGGATCTTTCTAACGCTGGTATTTAGAGTCTTGGCTGAAGTGAGCGTTAGAAATCTAACGACAAAACTCACGCCGCAGCAAAAAGCCAGGAGTTAAGAGCTTTCTGGGCTAACGCCCGTTCATAAAGCTCTTAACTACTGTGCTCTAAAGTACACTAACACCCATAAACTACCTATGCACCCCTAAACCGAGGTCCCCCCACATCGCCGCCACTCTATTAAATTTTTTTAACCCCTAATCTGCCGACCGCACACCGCCGCCACCTACGTTATCCCTATGTACCCCTAATCTGCTGCCCCTAACACCGCCGACCCCTATATTATATTTATTAACCCCTAATCTGCCGCCCCCAACGTCGCCTCCACCTACCTACAATTATTAACCCCTAATCTGCCGACCGGACCTCGCCGCTACTCTAAGAAATGTATTAACCCCTAAAGCTAAGTCTAACCCTAACACTAACACCCCCCTAAGTTAAATAAAATTTAAATCTAATGAAATAAATTAACTCTTATTAAATAAATTATTTCTATTTAAAGCTAAATACTTACCTGTAAAATAAATCCTAATATAGCTACCATATAAATTATAATTATATTGTAGCTATTTTAGGATTAATATTTATTTTACAGGCAACTTTGTATTTATTTTAACCAGGTACAAAAGCTATTAAATAGTTAATAACTATTTAATAGCTACCTAGTTAAAATAATTACAAAATTACCTGTAAAATAAATCCTAACCTAAGTTATAAATACACCGATCAACCAATAGATTGTGAGCTCAATCTGATTGGCTGATTAGATCAGCCAATCGGATTGAACTTGAATCTGATTGGCTGATTCCATCAGCCAATCAGAATTTTCCTACCTTAATTCCGATTGGCTGATAGAATCCTATCAGCCAATCGGAATTCGAGGGACGCCATCTTGGATGACGTCCCTTAAAGGAACTTTCATTCTGTTTTAGGACGTCGGAAGAAGAGGATGGATCCGCGCCGGAGGTTTTGAAGATGGAGCCGCTCATCATCAGATGGAAGAAGATAGAAGATGCCGCTTGGATGAAGATGTCTACCGGTCCGCATCTCCTCTTCTGCCCGGATAGGATGAAGACTTCTGCCCGATGATGGACTTCTTCAACCGCTGCTTGGATCAAGACTTCAGCCGGAGGATGGACGTCTTCAGCCCCCGCTTGGGCTTGGATCAAGACATCGGAGCCTGGACCGATCGGTGATACCCGGCGTGGTGAAGATAAGGTAGGAAGATCTTCAGGGGCTTAGTGTTAGGTTTATTTAAGGGGGGTGTGAATTAGATTAGGGGTATGTGGGTGGTGGGTTGTAATGTTGGGGGGGGGTATTGTATGTTTTTTTTTTCCAGGCAAAAGAGCTGAATTCTTTGGGGCATGCTCCGCAAAAGGCCCTTTTAAGGGCTGGTAAGGTAAAAGAGCTTTTCTATTTTTATTTTAGAATAGGGTAGGGCATTTTTTTATTTTGGGGGGCTTTGTTATTTTATTAGGGGGCTTAGAGTAGGAGTAATTAGCTTAAAATTGTTGTAATATTTTTCTAATGTTTGTAAATATTTTTTTATTTTTTGTAACTTAGTTCTTTTTTATTTTTTGTACTTTAGTTAGTTTATGTAATTGTATTTATTTGTAGGTATTTTATGTAATTAATTTATTGATAGTGTAGTGTAAGGTTTAATTGTAGATAATTGTAGGTATTTTATTTAATTAATTTATTGATAGTGTAGTGTTAGGTTTAATTGTAACTTAGGTTAGGATTTATTTAACAGGTAATTTTGTAATTATTTTAACTAGGTAACTATTAATTAGTTATTAACTAATTTATATTGTAGCTATATTAGGATTTATTTTACAGGTAAGTATTTAGCTTTAAATAGGAATAATTTATTTAACAAGAGTTAATTTATTTCGTTAGATTTAAATTATATTTAACTTAGGGGGGTGTTAGGGTTAGACTTAGCTTTAGGGGTTAATACATTTCTTAGAGTAGCGGCGAGGTCCGGTCGGCAGATTAGGGGTTAATAATTGTAGGTAGGTGGAGGCGACGTTGGGGGCGGCAGATTAGGGGTTAATAAATATAATATAGGGGTCGGCGGTGTTAGGGGCAGCAGATTAGGGGTACAGAGGGATAATGTAGGTTGCGGCGGTGTAAGGAGCGGCAGATTAGGGGTTAAAAAAATATGCAGGGGTCAGCGATAGTGGGGGCGGCAGATTAGGGGTTAATAAGTGTAAGGCTAGGGGTGTTTAGACTCGGGGTACATGTTAGGGTGTTAGGTGCAGACTTAGGAAGTGTTTCCCCATAGGAAACAATGGGGCTGCGTTAGGAGCTGACGCTGCTTTTTTGCAGGTGTTAGGTTTTTTTTCAGCTCAAACTGCTCCATTGTTTCCTATGGGGAAATCGTGCACGAGCACGTTTTTGAAGCTGGCCGCGTCCATAAGCACCGCTGGTATTGAGAGTTGCAGTGGCGGTAAATTATGCTCTACGCTCCCTTTTTGGAGCCTAACGCAGCCCTTCTGTGAACTCTAAATACCAGCGGTATTTAAAAGGTGCGGGGAAAAAAAGCCAGCGTTAGCTACGCGGGTCGTTACCAACAAAACTCTAAATCTAGCCGTTATACAGTAGATGATATAAAAAATTAATGCCTAGATTTAGAGTTTGGCGTTAGCCGTCAAAACCAGCGTTAGAGGCTCCTAACGCTGGTTTTTGGCTACCGCTGATATTTAGAGTCAGTCAGGAAAGGGTCTAACAGAGGAATTTGTGTGGATATAGGGGCGTGGTACACTTAAGGGATATAGTTTGATTTATAAGGAATACAGAATTTTCCAAATTGTTACTAAATCGTGCAGATTCTCAATTTATTACTGGGTCCAAATAACCAATGTTTACAGGTGTAAAGAAAAAATTGATAAAACTTATCGTGTAAATGCAACCAAGGGTGAAAAAAGAGTTTTAACCATATAAAGGTTGTGTCTTTTGGAATACTATTTTAATGTTTATTTATTAGTGTATTTAGTGAAAGAATTAACAGAAAGTGCCTGATATTATTACACTGTTTATGGCAGCATTTTACCTTATACCGAAACTAAACGATTTAAAGGAATTGTGTCCCTAATCCATAAGAGTGCGCTAATAGTGTAAATATCCTATATTTAGGATTTTTAGTGAAAACAATTACGTGTAATAAATAGTGTAAATTTCCTATGTAAAGAGTTTCTAGTGAAAGTATTTGTGTAAATGCTAAGTAGCTGACTTCTTAATTAGAATATGTAAAAAACTGTAAACAACAATAATAAATGACTTTAGATAGTGAAATTAAATCAACATAAAATTTATTTAAAAAATATTGCTAAAAAGTTATCCTCATGCTTGGTAATTACCAATAGATGTCAAAATTTCTCTGGGACGTCTCCCAGATGTAATGTGAATATTCAAATGAACATATAGAGACCCTATATGTGAAAAACTGCTGCATAAAAAATTATTAAACACAGGATCAAATTAAAAAAAGTCCATTTAAAATCTCAAGAAAGGACTCCAAATGTCTATTCGTATTTTATATTGAGGAATGATAAGCTCAAAGCAGATTTTTATAATGTGCTTCTTATAATTTACTGAGTACCGCTCTTACTGCTATGCATGCGGCAAGAGAAGCAAAGAAGTAACTCTGTATGCCCAAAGGCAAGGCTAAGATCTAGCTGTTGCAAACACTCTTGCTTGGAGCTTTTTCAGTGTGTGATCCAAAACAGTTAAGCAATCATATACCGCTCTTAGTGCTGTGCACGCGGTAAATCAAACCACTTATTATAACCTTCAAAGAGGTAAGGATTATTCTACGTTCACCTTTCCAATCTGGAGTGTCCCAGTTCGTATCAGTTTAGTTTTACTTACAGTTCTTACTGTTGTGGGAGACCGCACTGCTCTGGCTGCTTACTGCTTCTCCATGCTGTTCTCTCACTCCGTTGTCTGTCCTCGGCGTCTGATGTCACACTCCTACGTGGGAGGTCGTCTTTCAATGGCAGTGAGATTACTGTTACTTTGTATTCCTTGGTTGAAAATTACAACTGCACTTAGTGCTATGCACGCAGTTGATAGTGAAAATCCTTTGCAATTCCCCAATTGGTTGGTGGGATGGAAATGTAAAGAAATGATAACCCGGGTAATTTTGATAATCTATATATCAGATATGATTTGAATGTAAGTTCATGGATAAATAAAGGTCACACAGCTCGACGCGTTTCGCTCTTCTCAGAGCTTTATCAAGAAGTTCCAGCGCTCTATTCACTCTAAACTAAACAAAAGGAAAGGGTCTAACGCTCACTTTGCAGCCGCGACTTTTCCATACCGCAGATCCCCCTACACCATTTGCGTATCCTATCTTTTCAATGTGATCTTTCTAACGCCGGTATTTAGAGTCTTGGCTGAAGTGAGCGTTAGAAATCTAACGACAAAACTCCAGCCGCAGAAAAAAGCCAGGAGTTAAGAGCTTTCTGGGCAAATGCCGGTTCATAAAGCTCTTAACTACTGTGCTCTAAAGTACACTAACACCCATAAACTACCTATGTACCCCTAAACCAAGGTCCCCCCACATCGCCGCCACTCTATTAATTTTTTTTAACCCCTAATCTGCCGACCGCACACTGCCGCCACCTACATTATCCCTATGTACCCCTAATCTGCTGCCACTAACACCGCCGACCCCTATATTATATTTATTAACCCCTAATCTGTCGCCCCCAACGTCGCCTCCACCTACCTACAATTATTAACCCCTAATCTGCCGACCGGACCTCACCGCTACTCTAATAAATGTATTAACCCCTAAAGCTAAGTCTAACCCTAACCCTAACACCCCCCTAAGTTAAATATAGTTAATAACTATTTAATAGCTACCTAGTTCAAATAATTACAAAATTACCTGTAAAATAAATCCTAACCTAAGTTACAATTAAACCTAACACTACGCTATCAATAAATTAATTAAATAAAATACCTACAATTATCTACAATTAAACTTAACACTACACTATCAATAAATTAATTAAATACAATACCTACAAATAAATACAATTAAATAAACTAACAAAAGTAAAAAAAATAAAAAATAACTAAGTTACAAAAAATAAAAAAATATTTACAAACATTAGAAAAATATTACAACAATTTTAAGCTAATTACACCTACTCTAAGCCCCCTAATAAAATAACAAAGCCCCCAAAATAAAAAAATGCCCTACCCTATTCTAAAATAAAAATAGAAAAGCATACAATACCCCCCCCCAACATTACAACCCACCACCCACATACCCCTAATCTAACTTAAACCCCCCTTAAATAAACCTAACACTAAGCCCCTGAAGATCTTCCTACCTTATCTTCACCACGCCGGGTATCACCGATTGGTCCAGGCTCCGATGTCTTGATCCAAGCCCAAGCGGGGGCTGAAGACGTCCATCCTCTGGCTGAAGTCTTGATCCAAGCGGCGGCTGAAGAAGTCCATCATCGGGCAGAAGTCTTCATCCTATCCGGGCAGAAGAGGAGATCCGGACCGGTAGACATCTTCATCCAAGCGGCATCTTCTATCTTCTTCCATCCGAGGACGAGCGGCTCCATCTTCAAGACCTCTGGCGCGGATCCATCCTCTTCTTCCGACGTCATAAAACAGAATAAAGGTTCCTTTAAGGGACATCATCCAAGATGGCGTCCCTCGAATTCCGATTGGCTGATAGGATTCTATCAGCCAATCGGAGTTAAGGTAGGAAAATTCTGATTGGCTGATGGAATCCAATCAGCCAATCAGATTGAGCTCGCATTCTATTGACAAAAGAGCTGAATTCTTTGGGGCATGCCCCGCAAAAGGCCCTTTTAAGGGCTGGTAAGGTAAAAGAGCTTTTCTATTTTTATTTTGGAATAGGGTAGGGCATTTTTTTATTTTGGGGGGCTTTGTTATTTTATTAGGGGGCTTAGAGTAGGTGTAATTAGCTTAAAATTGTTGTAATATTTTTCTAATGTTTGTAAATATTTTTTTATTTTTTGTAACAGTTTTTTTTTTATTTTTTGTACTTTAGTTAGTTTATTTAATTGTATTTATTTGTAGGTATTGTATTTAATTAATTTATTGATAGTGTAGTGTTAGGTTTAATTGTAGATAATTGTAGGTATTTTATTTAATTAATTTATTGATAGTGTAGTGTTAGGTTTAATTGTAACTTAGGTTAGGATTTATTTTACAGGTAATTTTGTAATTATTTTAACTAGGTAACTATTAAATAGTTATTAACTATTTAATAGCTATTGTACCTGGTTAAAATAAATACAAAGTTACCTGTAAAATAAATATTAATCCTAAAATAGTTACAATATAATTATAATTTATATTGTAGCTATATTAGGATTTATTTTACAGGTAAGTATTTAGCTTTAAATAAGAATAATTTATTTAATAAGAGTTAATTTATTTCGTTAGATTTAAATTATATTTAACTTAGGGAGGTGTTAGGGTTAGGGTTAGACTTTGCTTTAGGGGTTAATACATTTATTAGAGTAGCGGTGAGGTCCGGTCGGCAGATTAGGGGTTAATAATTGTAGGTAGGTGGAGGCGACGTTGGGGGCGGCAGATTAGGGGTTAATAAATATAATATAGGGGTCAGCGGTGTTAGGGGCAGCAGATTAGGGGTACATAGGGATAATGTAGGTTGCGGCGGTGTACGAAGCGGCAGATTAGGGGTTAAAAAAATATAAGGTTAGGGGTGTTTAGACTCGGGGTACATGTTAGGGTGTTAGGTGCAGACTTAGGAAGTGTTTTCCCATAGGAAACAATGGGGCTGCGTTAGGAGCTGAACGCTGCTTTTTTGCAGCTGTTAGGTTTTTTTCAGCTCAAACTGCCCCATTCTTTCCTATGGGGGAATCGTGCACGAGCACGTTTTTGAAGCTGGCCACTTCCGTAAGCACCGCTGGTATTGAGAGTTGCAGTGGCAGTAAATTATGCTATACGCTCCCTTTTTGGAGCCTAACGCAGCCCTTCTGTGAACTCTAAATACCAGCGGTATTTTAAAGGTGCGGGGAAAAAAAGCCAGCATTAGCTACGCGGGTCGTTACCGACAAAACTCTAAATCTAGCCGTTAGATTTCCAATAATCAACATCTTTAAGCAAGAGGGAAGAAAAAGGTAAATAAGTAAAACAATTTTACAATCCTTATCTGGCTATAAACTTAACATGATACATTTTGATGAAGTATATATACTAAACACAGTACATCTTGTTCTAAACAAAAAAAAGAAATAAAATGATTATGCGGTTTTATTGCCTCTCGGAAGAAAAACCACAGTTAGACTTTAATACAGTTATAACTATACAAATAAGATTAACTAAAGTGATTAAATCAAATCAGATGATTTTATTGAAATATCTATCTAGTTCATATAGAGCATGTTTCATGCATAAGAGACTAGCCATTCCAAAGAAAAAAAAAAACAAGAAAAAACAAACCAAAAAAATAAATAAGCTAAGGAGACCATCTGAAGCCTAACAAGGACAAATATTGAACAGGAATAGGGGGAGAGAAGGAAAAAAAAAAACATACACCAACCTCCTCCTACCCTCCCCACCCCCTCCTCCCCTGTCGCTCGCTAGGTTCTAATTCCTCTGTCAATGGTACTTCCTTTCCTTTCATATAAAGAAGAAAAAAATTCAGACTCAGTCACAAAAGTCGACGACCTGTTCTTATTATGGCATGGAACGGAGGAGGGTCTAGTACAATGGTTTGAGGACCTCAATAAGGCACACCCAGCATTGAAGTTCAAAATTACATCAAGTAAGGATTCTGTTGACTTCCTGGACTTAAGGATCTTTAAGAAAAATGTGTGATTACAAACTACCCTATATACAAAAGAAACTGACAAAAACTCACTCCTTCCTACACACAGCTGCCATCCACCTGCTCTAAAAAGGTCCCTACCTATCTCGCAATCGCAGTTCAAATGAACTGTTAGAAACAATTCTGATCAAGATCTTATGAGGCAACAGATTGAGGAGATGGAACAGAAATTTCAACAAAGAGGGTATAAACATGGACGTCTGAAGGAAATTAAGCAAGACGTGACTAAGACGGACCAGCAGAGTCTCCTAGCATCAAGAAGTACCAAAAGACAAGATAACAGGCTAACATTCACCACAACATACGATGTGGATAAGCATATCCTTGTTGATAGCCTGAGACGCAATTGGTCCCTAATAAACACGGACAAAGATCTACCCCTGTATTGATCTTCCCCCCCAAGAATCGGATATCGTAGGGCCAGGTCCCTTAGAGATCAGCTAATACAGACGGATCCCAGGAAGTGCTACATTAAAGATACATGGCTCAAAGCAAAACCAGGATGTTATCGCTGTGTAAGTTGCATGACCTGTGGAGGTCTCACTACAGGTGATACATTTAGACACCCTTATACAAGTAAGAACTTCAAAATCAAGCATAGGATAACATGTACCACCACCCACATAGTCTATCTCCTCCATTGTGTATGTGGGTTATTCTATGTGGGAAAAATGGTGGACGACCTGCGGACCAGAAAGGCAAACCACAGGTCCACAATTAGAACAGCCCTGAATGTCGGATCAGCCTGTGGACAGGCACTTCGGTCAAGCCAAACACAAGGTTGCTGACTTGAAGTATATAATTATAGACCATATACCACCACCCACAAGAGGAGGGGACCGTGCAAAGATGCTACTGCAACGAGAGACACGATGGATATATGAATTGGGTTCTATGGCACCGCAAGGCCTGAATGTCCATCTGGACTGGCTCTGTTATCTCTAGAGACTCCTACCATATGAATTGATTATGAGAGTCCATAAAATCCTCTTCATTGAAAATCCATGATCCATATTGTGTAGTACATCAGACATATATATATTTTGACCTTAAGCCAAAAAAAGGGGGGGGGGTGTATTGGATTAACACCTACCTCCCCACTTTTAGTAATCCTTATTATGCATTTCTTATGCCAATTGTTTTACATAGAATAATGTTTAGACTGTGATTTATGTAGTATCTTATATACTATATGTCCATTATGTTACTGACAGGTAGATGTTCTATCTTACGTTGAAAGAGATGCATTAGGGGTTCTACTTTATAACTACCATGGTTACGTGTTACCTGGAGGACAGACAATATTAGTTACATCTTTTGGTAGTTGTGTCTGTCTCCTTATAACACTGTAACAAATATATTCATCACGATGTCTGCTTAGTGCAATTTCACTTTCTGTACCTTGTTTACTGTTTCAATATTTGCCTGCCTCTATCTTTAGGACAACTGACACTTTTAGGCTATATCATAATTTGTTTAACACTGAGCAGCCTGTCTAGATTGTATAATTCACTACAGATTATCTGTATCTATACATTTCCCCGGGGGTAGGATACCCCTGCTTCATCCATTCTATATTCTCATAATCCCTTGCTTTACAAGATGTAATTGCCATGTTACACTTTCTATGTACTGTTTTTAACGTATCACTTAGTATGTTACACATCACGGCTTTGCAGAGTAGCTTGCCATAGTGATCATTGACGTGGAGCGTTACCACGTGATCACTGGGACTTCTGGTTATTTGCTAGCAGTGGTAAGTCACTTGGTTTATATGAATATTGGTTTGAGGACGAGGGAGACCTCAAAACGTCACCTGATTCAAGAAGTTATTTCTGTAATTCAAGACCCGGTGAGTGCCTTTCTTTCTGGACTTTGTATTTAATTTAAAGTGCATCCCGGGCAGAACTTTGTTCATTTAGTTACTGAGAGTACTGTACCACCAATGACTGTTTATATATATATATATATATATATATATATATATATAGATATAGATATATATAGATATATACAAAAAATACATGATTATATAGGTATATATGTATACACGTGACAAAGAAAGTACACCCTGTTTGAATTCTATGGTTTTACATAGCAGGACATGATAACAAACATCTGATCCTTAGCAGGTCTTAAAATTAGGTAAATACAACTTCAGATGGACAATAACACATGACATAATACACAGTGTCATGATTTATTCAACAAAAATAAAGCCAAAATGGAGAAGCCATGTGTTAAAAAATAAGTACACCTTTATGGCCTTCATATGAATAAAGAGGCTATGGGGGCGATTTATCAAGCTAAGGGGGACAGGGGCGCACATATGTGCCCCTGTCTGCCGCTGCTCACCTCTGGTGGGCTGAATTCCCATGGCAGAATTCAGCATTGCCCACGAGCTCTATTTTGCGCTCTTATGCAATCCCGTCCCCCTGCCCGCGCACAGCCAATAACGCGTGGGCAGGAACTGTCAATCTCCCCAGTAGGACTAGAGCACGAGAATTGAATTTCACCACTTTAGAGTTGGTGAATGATTAGGGAAGCAGCGGTCTGATAACCGCTGCTTGTTAAATACAGCTTGCCTTGCAGGTTCTCTTGTGAGAACCGACAGGCGTAGTGGGTCGAAAGGCTTGCGAAGGCTTTGATAAATTGACCCCTAAGTAGTAGCCAGGTGCTGCTAATCTAATGCCCTTGATAAATTGATAATCAGCAAGTAAGACCACCTCTATAAAAGCCGACATAATTTGGCCCATAATAATTCATGATAGAGTAAACCAAGAGTATATTATGATTATTTTCTAAGGTTTTAAAACTACTGATTTAAAGACAAATTGAACTAATGATGTATATACAAACAGCAATTAACATGTTAAAGGATTATTATTTTTTTGCATGGGATGGTAAAGTTAAAACTGTTTAAATTGATATTAAAATTAATTGAAAATGCATGTTTGTGCACAACTTAACTTTTGGATAGCAACCCTTTTTAGGTGCAAAATGAAAAAAAATACATAACTGTCTCTGTAATCTCTGAATTTAATAAAATATTGTAATTCAAACATTATCAGTGACACAAATATAAATTTAAACAATTGTCTAATCTCAATATGCAAATAAATATATGACATGTTTGCCACCACCCTTAAAGGTATGATTTATTCTTTTACATTCATAGATTATATTAAATAATGGTAAAAAAAAAGTCCCTTAACTGTGTAAACAAACAGGCAAAACTTACTTATTACAGTTTACAAAATGCATGAAATTTGATTTTTTCTTTTCACCTTTTTAAGTACTGAAGCCTAGATATGTTTTTCATGTTTACCAACACAACAATGCCAAACAGTTTTATGTATTTTGCTATAAATCAGTTTAGGTTTATTTAGTATATTCAGCTTTATAGTGTTTTTTTTAATATATATATATATATCACTATATGACATTTTCATGATACTAAAGAAATGACAATTTGCTACTATGTAAAGTAGTGAGTATACAGCCTGTATAACAATGTACATTTTCTGTCCCCTCAAAATAACTCAACACACAGCCATTAATGTCTAAACCATTGACAACAGCAGTGAGTACACACCTAAGTGGAAATATCCAAATTGGGCCCAAAGTATCAATATGTTGTGTGGCCACCATTATTTTCCAGCACTGCCTTAACCCTCTTGGGCATGGAGTTCACCAGAGCTTCACAGGTTGCCACTGGAGTCCTCTTCCACTCCTCTATGATGACATCACGGAAGTGGTGGATGTTAGAGGCCTTGTGCTCCCCCACCTTCCATTTAAGGATGCCCCACAGAAGCTTAATAGTGTTTAGGCCTGGAGACATGCTTGGCCAGTCCATCACCTTTACCCTCAGCTTCTTTAGCAAGGCAGTGGTCATCTTGGGGGTGTGTTTGGGGTCGTTATCATGTTGGAATACTGCCCTACGACTCAGTCTTCGAAGGAAGGGGATCATGCTCTGCTTCAGTATATCACAGTACATGATGGCATTCATGGTTCCCTTAATAAACTGTAGCTCCCCAGTGCTGGCAGCACTAATGCAGGCCCAGGCAATAACACCCCCACCACCATTATTTAGGCAAGCATGGTAGCCACCTATCACTATCACCTGATTTTTTGCCTATAAAAATTAATAGACCGCATATTACCTCTCCAAAAATATATGAAATTGATTGAAGATGAAGATAAAAAATGCTCATGGTGTGCAGTCCACCCTCCACAGTTGTGTCCACACAAAAATAAAAATTAAAAGATGCCACAGGAGCAAATAGATAGATAATAGTAGTATATAGAAAAAAATCAATATCAAAATATTCAAGCATGACCACCAAACCAGTACGTCCCTTTTATCCAAAACTAAACCTGTCAAATGAAATTTTATCAACTACAACTATAACATTTACATATGGGAGGGAATAAGTTAATTTGAATATTTAAATTTGAATATTAAATAATTCTAATATTTATAAGATAACTGAATTATAAAAACGAATTAGAATATTACATTACAAAAGAAAATTGTAGCTTAGAAATACTATTTCGAAATTAAAATCGAATTTGAATATTACATACCAAAATCAAATTTGATATATTGGAATCGAATTCGAATATTACATTTCAAAATCGAATGTGATATATTGAATCGAATTTGAATATTACATTTCGAAATCGAATGTGAAACATAGATATCGAATTCGAATATTGAATATAATACAAAGGCAACCATTCTATTATTAGAATGAATATTTTCGAATGTAATCGAAAAATTTGAAAACGAACATTCGAAAATCGAATTTTAGAATGTTATGTAACATTCAAAATTCGATTTGAATGAACGTATAAAAATTAGTTTGAATTTTTGAATGTTTAGAAACATTCGCCCATCCCTAATATTAAATCTATCAATAAAAAAAAGTAAAATTTAAAACATTAGCCGTTATTATTTATTAAAATTATAATCTTATGAACCTTTACAAATATGCACAGAGTTTTCATAATATTTTTTTAAAAATAATAATATTTTTCACTCAAAAATCTCACAATCTTTTCAAATATTTTGAAAAATGAAACCATAATCCCTGGATTAAGCTGATATCAAATTTTATTCAGCCCATACATGTTGTGTCAATGAAAAAGATAAAGGAAAGAAAACGCATATAATTTTCACACTTATTTCTTTTTTTCAGTTAATGTTTTCTTATACTAATACTTCCTTGAACTGAAAAAGGAAATAATGTGATTGTGCCTGCACAGGCCAGATGCATGCTCTAGTCCAGTGGTGGCTAACCTTTGCCCCCCAGATGCTTTGAAACTACATTTCCCATGATGCTTAGGCACTCTGCAGTCTAGTTGAGCATCATGGGAAATGTAGTTCCAAAACATAAGGGTACCAAGGCTAGCAATCACTGCTCTAGTCCCAGGACAATCATTTGAATTGGATGCTTAAGATACCTCTAAAATAGGATGTGGCTACGATCTCAGCCCATTCCAGCACCCCTGTAGCTAAAATTAAGAGCACATATTCTATGGACAAAACAGTGGCACACTTACAGAACTTGGTTGAAATTCTATTGCTTGCTGGACAGTCAAAATATTTAGATATTCTATACAAGGGCAAATGTTGATTTAGATCTCAGGGGATAAGTTTGGAATGAGATAATCTCAGTAGGCAAATCTTCACCATATACATTAGTTGATGTACGTTTGTAACCCACTTTTCTTCTGCCTCATACTATGAAAGATATTAACAGATGGGACATCTATAAGGTACAGTGACAAACTTTAATTGTTTTACTTATGTTATGTTTATCGAACCACACTTAAAAATTCTGTTGGCATATATCATACTATTTACTCTATGAGATGTTGATACAGGACTTTCAAAGTAAAATATGGAATATTGGATAATATGTTCTTATGTAACACATGTATGACCTTTCTTGTACTATGTTTTTCTTTAGATATGTGCTCAATAAAAATTATTTCAATCTAAAATAGGATGTGGCTGTTGGGTAAAGTTTGAGGAAAGCTATCTTTGCTTGTCATAAAGAAATGCGCATGTGATATTTTCTATTCAGATTCATGCTGAACACCTTTCAGGGGTACAGCATATGATTAGCGTGTTGTATTAAAGGTGCAATAAACAAACCCTTTTTTTCCAAAGAATGACAAATATTGTGTTCAAAATATGTCAAAAAGTTTTGAAATCTTATTCCAAACTTACAAATTATATTTACATATCGTTAATTAGGATGTTTTGAGGGCTATAATTAATACTTGCTAATAATGCAAAACATGTATATTTTTACCTTTATATATTTTTTATATAAATTCTTTAAATAAAATATTTTTTTACTATGAGGTTCTTAAATAATACCTTATGTGTCCACTTTGTATACAATTCCTCTTAGTACTCATTATTAAAAGGACAGGAAACCCCAACATTTTCTTTCATGATTTGGATAGAACTTTCCAATTTTTGTTTATTAGTTTTGCTTCATTCTCTAGTTATCCTTTGCTGAAGGAACATGGCAGCTAGCTGAACACATCTAGTTAGCCAATAACAAGACACCAATCAGCACTTGTTTAGGATATGTGCGTATTCTTTTTCAGCAATTGATAGATACTAAGAGAACGAAGCACATTAGAAAATAGAAGCAAATTTAAAAGTGTCTTAAAATGTCATGGTCTATCCAAATTGTGCAAGTTTAATTTTGATTTTCCTACCCCTTTAAGTGGAAATTTTAAGCAGAATTATCCATGATGGTCTAAATGATAAGGGGGTACAGGTGCCTTATCTCCCCCTAAATAACAAACTTTAAAAAGCAGTCAGAATGTGGGAAGGGGAGTGAGATAACAGATAATTGTAGTATGGATATGAGGAAAAAGAAGATAATAAACAGATATTTTGGAGTATGTTGTTGTGTGGAGAAAGATTAGTTTTGCTAAGGAACCTTGAAGATGTAAAGAGTTGCATCTTTGTTGGGTCTAAAAGAGAGCATATTAAGGATGTATTGCAGATTTTTTTTTTAATGGATGTTTCTGTTTTTGGAGAAAAAACTTATTGCATGCGTTTGAGGCTCATTGTTCTTCAATAAATCAGTGGAAGATCTGCTTAACCGCCAATGAGCAATGAGACCTTAAGGCCCAAATACACTTTCTGCTTCTTTCACAAAAAAAATGTTTGCAGGAAAAAATAAGTTTAACATATATGTACTGAAGGTTTTTAAATGCATGATATACTTTTGTTTTGTCTCTGTAATTTGCAAACGGACATTTTAGTTTGTTGATTGTAACTATAAAGTGTTGATATTGGTGTTACAAATGAGGAACATTGTGAAATTTCGGAAGACTTTGTAAGTTTGTAGCGGGACAGGGTAAAAATGCATTAACTTGCTTGTTAAAAAATAAATATTGTATGAATAATTGAGCCTTGCATAGGGATGGATGTTTTGCCACAATTGTGTGTTCTAAGCAAAAGTCTAATGATTCCTGATAAAGGTACTTGGGCTAGAAACGCGTAGTTTTGCTTTAGTCTGGCCAGAGAGGGCACAGATTGGATTATTTGTAAAATAGAAGAGAAAAAGAGAAAGAGGTATCATAGGGCACACTGATATTGAGAGCCTAAATTAGCAAAATTGTTGTAGGCAAACACAAGAACGAGTAATAATAAAATGTAACTTTTATTAATTAATTTATTAAAAATAAAAAGAATGTATAGGTGTTTTAAAATAGGGTATCACTTGAAGTAGGTAGGTGTTAAAGTGAACAAATCATACGTTATGGTAAGGAATTTGTCCTATATCTATATCATCATATGAACAATATAAATCATTTGACACATAATGTATATAACATCAGCTACGTTTACTATTAAAGAGTACAATTATAACACTTAACACTGGTTGTATTGGTATGAACTTTATACATTTGGGCTACAAATGATCCCTAGAATGACATGGACTGTCATAATTTGAGTAACTCAATTTAAAAAGTAATATCCCAAAAATGGAACATACTAATTTAAACACATTAAAAATTGCTTCTCCTGAGAAAAGGATGAAATATTATCTTGGTAGATAACTATAACTTATTGGTCAATGAACAAAAAACAGTGGGGTCTACTAGTGGATTAGAGAGTTACCATGTGTAAAGGAGGTAAAAATACCCAAATGTAACGACAATCACATGAACGTAGGTATAGTACTGTGATTATATAGCAGTATGGCGCTCAATATGACCGCTATTAAATTATTCACAATTTTAGTACTATTATCATATGTATTACCGGTAATCTCTCACTGGATATTAAATGGTTAGCCGTTTATTCATTGGGCCACCAATTCAACACTATAAAGGATATGTAGCAGGGTATTGTTCAATATAATCGTTACTAACTCAATCATTCAATGTAACTATTTTTTAAATTAATCGCAAATTTTACGCTTTGGTTATATATATATCACTGATAGTATCTAATAGAGGCCTAGATTTGGAGTTTGGCGGTAGATGGGCTGTTAACGCTCCGCTGGCTTTTTTCTGGCCGCACCATAAATTTAACTCTGGTATCGAGAGTTCAAACAAATGCTGCGTTAGGCTCCAAAAAAGGAGCGTAGAGCATTTTTACCGCAAATGCAACTATCGATACCAGAGTTGCTTACGGACGCAGCCAGCCTCAAAAACGTGCTCGTGCACGATATCCCCATAGGAAACAATGGGGCTGTTTGAGCTGAAAAAAAACCTAACACCCTTGGGGGGGAAGATCCATACAGGGGTAGATCTTTGTCCGTGTTTATTAGGGACCAATTGCGTCTCAGGCTATCAACAAGGATATGCTTATCCACATCGTATGTTGTGGTGAATGTTAGCCTGTTATCTTGTCTTTCGGTACTTCTTGATGCTAGGAGACTCTGCTGGTCCGTCTTAGTCACGTCTTGCTTAATTTCCTTCAGACGTCCATGTTTATACCCTCTTTGTTGAAATTTCTGTTCCATCTCATCAATCTGTTGCCTCATAAGATCTTGATCAGAATTGTTTCTAACAGTTCATTTGAACTGCGATTGCGAGATAGGTAGGGACCTTTTTAGAGCAGGTGGATGGCAGCTGTGTGTATGAAGGAGTGAGTTTTTGTCAGTTTCTTTTGTATATAGGGTAGTTTGTAATCACACATTTTTCTTAAAGATCCTTAAGTCCAGGAAGTCAACAGAATCCTTACTTGATGTAATTTTGAACTTCAATGCTGGGTGTGCCTTATTGAGGTCCTCAAACCATTGTACTAGACCCTCCTCCGTTCCATGCCATAATAAGAACAGGTCGTCGACTTTTGTGACTGAGTCTGAATTTTTTTCTTCTTTATATGAAAGGAAAGGAAGTACCATTGACAGAGGAATTAGAACCTAGCGAGCGACAGGGGAGGAGGGGGTGGGGAGGGTAGGAGGTAGTTGGTGTATGTTTTTTTTTTTTTTTCCTTCTCTCCCCCTATTCCTGTTCAATATTTGTCCTTGTTAGGCTTCAGATGGTCTCCTTAGCTTATTTATTTTTTTGGTTTGTTTTTTCTTGTTTTTTTTTTCTTTGGAATGACTTCACCAAAGATTTAGAATAGGGTAGGGAATTTTTTATTTTGGGGGTCTTTATTATTTTATTAGGGGGCTTAGAGTAGGTGTAATTAGTTTAAAATTGTTGTAATCATTTTCTGATGTTTGTAAATATTTTTTTATTTTTTGCAACTTAGTTCTTTTTTATTTTTTGTACTTTAGCTAGTTTATTTAATTGTATTTATTTGTAGGAATTGTGTTTAATTAATTTATTGATAGTGTAGTGTTAGGTTAATTGTAGGTAATTGTAGGTAGTTTATTTAATTAATTTATTGATAGGGTAGTGTTAGGTTTAATTATATCTTAGGTTAGGATTTATTTTACAGGTAAATTTGTTATTATTTTAACTAGGTAACTATTAAATAGTTCTTAACTATTTAATAGCTATTGTACCTGGTTAAAATAATTACAAAGTTGCCTGTAAAATAAATATTAATCCTAAAATAGCTATAATATAATTATAATTTATATTGTAGCTATATTAGGATTTATTTTACAGGTAAGTATTTAGCTTTAAATAGGAATAAGTTATTTAATAAGAGTTAATTAATTTCGTTAGATGTAAATTATATTTAAGTTAGGGGGGTGTTAGTGTTAGGGTTAGACTTAGCTTTAGGGGTTAATCCATTTATTATAGTAGCGATGAGCTCCGGTCGTCAGATTAGGGGTTAATAATTGAAGGTAGGTGTCGGCGATGTTAGGGAGGGCAGATTAGGGGTTAATACTATTTATGATAGGGTTAGTGAGGCGGATTAGGGGTTAATAACTTTATTATAGTAGCGCTCAGGTCCGCTCGGCAGATTAGGGGTTAATAAGTGTAGGCAGGTGTCGGCGACGTTGAGGGGGGCAGATTAGGGGTTAATAAATATAATATAGGGGTCGGCGGTGTTAGGGGCAGCAGATTAGGGGTACATAAGGATAACGTAGGTGGCGGCGCTTTGCGGTCGGAAGATTAGGGGTTAATTATTGTAAGTAGCTGGCGGCGACGTTGTGGGGGGCAGGTTAGGGGTTAATAAATGTAATACAGGGGTCGGCGGGGTTAGGGGCAGCAGATTAGGGGTACATAAGTATAACGTAGGTGGCGGTCGGCTGATTAGGGGTTAAAAAATTTAAATCGAGTAGCGGCGATGTGGGGGGACCTCGGTTTAGGGGTACATAGGTAGTTTATGGGTGTTAGTGTACTTTAGGGTACAGTAGTTAAGAGCTTTATGAACCGGCGTTAGCCCAGAAAGCTCTTAACTCCTGCTATTTTCCGGCGGCTGGAGTTTTGTCGTTAGAGCTTTAACGCTCACTTCAGAAACGACTCTAAATACCAGCGTTAGAAAGATCCCATTGAAAAGATAGGATACGCAATTGACGTAAGGGGATCTGCGGTATGGAAAAGTCACGGCTGAAAAGTGAGCGTTAGACCCTTTAATAACTGACTCCAAATACCGGCGGTAGCCTAAAACCAGCGTTAGGAGCCTCTAACGCTGGTTTTCACGGCTAACGCCAAACTCCAAATCTAGGCCAGAGTGTTTACACAGATTGACCTTGATTCTTAGCCACCAGTTTAACGCTATTATATAGTGATATATAGCTCAATATAATCTCTACTTATATAACTATGATTTTACTCTATTATACTTAGTTGCACTGATATTGTGTAACGGTGTGTAACACACCAGATTTCGCTATTTGTGAAAACCCCACTTTAACGTTATTATCCAGATACCAATCTCCCAAATATACTGAGAGCCCACAATTTTAAGAAAAAGCCGATTAGGCCAGCAACTTATTAAATACCCATAAGTAAGTCTTTTTTTAAAACAAAATTATTTCTCAAGAGAAGCAGTGAAGATTTTATACCATCTATGGTTAGTTTTATTCATAATAATGTATTGATTTTTGTTTTGTTTATATGAATCTATTGTTTATATATGCAATAAGAAGGACGTGAAACCCAAAAGTTTGCTTTCATGATTCACGTAGAGAGAGCATAGACTTTTAAACAGCTTTCTAATGTATTTCTATTATTAAATTGGCTTTCTACTCTTTGTACCCTTTGTTAAAAGTACAGTAATGCACTACAGAGAGCCAGCTAAAAACATTGGGTGAACCAATGAAAAAAGACATATGTATGCAGCCACCAATCAGCAGCTAGCTTCCAGTAGTGCATTGCTGCTCCTGAGCATACTTAGGTAGGCTTTTCTACAAATGATTCCAAGTGAACAAAGCAAATTAGATAACATAATTAAATGAAATGTTATTTAAATAGCATGTTCTAACTGAACCATGAAAATTTCATTTTGACTTTACTGTCCCTGTATGTCATCAATATCATACTGTAAAATATTTTCAAATGGCACTTAGATAAATTATCTTCATAAATTGTTTCTTTTTTTTATTAAAGTGGGAAGTTATTCTGTTGTTTTTTGTGCTGTCCCAATTATATGTACTATAATGTTTTGTGAATTTTATTGTTACTATAACTTGTTGATATGATAGCAGCATTAGTCTATTTCCTAGCCATTCTACATTCTTTTTTGAAAAAGAAAATATTATTATCGGTTATTTTTAGAGCGCCAACAGATTCCGCAGCGCTAAGATATTATTTTTTTCTAAAATGTAATATTTGAATATTGAATGCGACATTGTGAATATTGAAATATTCAAATGTTTATTTGAATCTACTTCAAGGTAAGTCTATAAGAATCAATATCAAAATGCTGTTTCAAAGGTTTCATTCCATATTTGACCATATTTTAACATTAAAAGAACAACAGTTTTTTTCAAGAGGATCAATGAATCTAAGAGTTAATTGTCATATATGTGACATATTCTAACCTTTCATTCTGAATAAGTACTCTGGGCACCAATATATCATAATTTAAAAAAATGCTTATTTGTGTCTTTACAGGAAGATCTAGGGACAAAAGAGACATTCCCTGCATTAAAATGGCCTCTATGCGATAGTCTATAACCTCAAGTACACTACCATTTATATGATAGCCAATTATTCTATAATGTTATATCAGTCAATTTTTTCAAGTTCTTAGATTTTTTAAATGATGGTGTGTTTCCTGATACAGCTTGGAGAAGAGTTGCACCTAATGGGATAGCGAATTGGCCAGTTAAAAAAATTCTACAATAACATGGTAATGTGACATATCAAAGTTATTTTTACTTTCCTTGCAAGAAACCATAAATATTCTTTTGTGCATGACACAGAGAATTGTTGTTAGCCTGCATGCCTATAGCAAAAGACATGTAATAACCCTGGGCTATGAACCATTTTTAGCGCATTGAGAATACATCATATAGAATGTAAATTGCTAAGCTGTGGCATTGTGAGAGATTTCTTTTTCCTTCCCAAGGTCTCTTTCCACTGTTTGGCCTTGTTTTATTCTTTTTGTGTCCTGAAGAGTGTGTTATTGTATAAGTCTGACTCAGGGTTTTAAAACTAATTATTTGATGTCCTTTAAAAGAATTTGTTGTCTCTTTGAAATGTAACCTCAAATTTTTTAAAATAATCACAAAGTACTGAAAAAAATAGTTAAGCCCAAACTATAAAATAAAACAAACCTTATTAAAAGATAAAAAAAAACCAATGCATTCATCTATTTAAAAGACTGTTACTCCCTAGTACTCTGAGATTTGAATCCAAAAAGAACAAAAAAAAAAATTTCCACTTTATAATTTTTGAAAAACTATTTGAAACTCTATCATCTAGAATTGTTTGCTATATTATTATCATTATTATTGTTTTACTTTTATACAAGATAAAATAGAAAATATCAAATTGAGAGTAGGTGAATAATAATAAAAAAATAAAGTATTTTATCCATTTAAGCATTCCTAGGGCCTCATTTGTCAAGCCATCATCTAGCTCCTAGTTTCTCAACCTGTGGTACATGTAACATTGGGAAGTACCTGGAGCTTTGGTAAGGAGTACTCAGTGTCTTGCCCTTTCATTACCTTTTGCTCACATTCCTGGTCATTTCACTTATTTTTTGTTACCTAATAATATTTATGTGCATAGGGGATACTTATGACAAATATTTATGCCTGTTGGGGTACTTGCTAGAAAAAAGGGTGAGAAACGCTTACAATGAGGTAAAGAGATCCACAGTGGCTCATATCTTATATAGCTGTTCGACACCCAAGTTGACCGCCAAGATCAATGAACAGATGATAACTTTTAAGGCACAATTGACATGAATGTGACTCAAATGTAAACAGGAAATTGTTGCATGAAACACAGGTTAGTGCAAGCTATATAATCAGAGAAATGTATGTTTATATTTTCCTTGTGACTTTTGTATTTTAGCTACTTTTACTGCCAAGTTATTTGTACTATTGTTTTTCAATATAGCAAAAATAGATTTCTCATCCTGCAACACTCTTCTGCACCTGTCATGTTCTTTGTTTCCTATCTCATCCTGTGTCTCAGTAAAAAATGAAAAAAAAACCCAGCAGTCAAAGCTTTTATTGTTACTAATGTGTAATAAAAGCCACAATCTGAGGTGAGGAGGATTGGCGTGGTCCCTTTATAATAGACCCTTATTGTTTGCTCTGAGAAATTTGTTTTTGGCTCTAATTGAATTCTAAGGTGTTCACAACTAGAAAGGTGGCAAATGTTTACTGCTAAATAAAAAATATATGGAAATGAGAGTATCACACTTCAGACATAATTTTGATTGATACATATTAAAAGTTAAATTTTACTACTACATGCACTTCTGTGGCATCTTCAGAGATTACACGGGGAGGGGGGGGCACTTCCAGGAGAACCACCAGTTATTTGTGTCTG
The DNA here is from genome assembly GCF_027579735.1 of Bombina bombina. Classification (NCBI taxonomy): domain Eukaryota; kingdom Metazoa; phylum Chordata; class Amphibia; order Anura; family Bombinatoridae; genus Bombina; species Bombina bombina. The sequence goes on along the minus strand of NC_069505.1, from coordinate 159,153,627 downwards.
GGGCCATAATGGTAGGATAGGATATACAAGCCATTGGTATGGTCACTGCATGTCATTGGTGGAGCCAGAATATAGTGGGTATGGTTTGGGTCATTGCAGGGGGTGGCAGGAGGAGCTGAGGCAGGCCTGGACAGAGTGGTGGTTGGCAATTTAGGGATAACCACTGTAGGGGGGCACATGGGAGGCAAGACATTATGCTTGTGGCTAGTGCCTCCTCGTCCCACCTGGCAAAAACACTACATAAAATAAATTTATAAAGTATACATTCATAAACATATTTTGTTTCAGTACAGTAGCATCACTTTTGAAAGACAAAATATGATAAAATATAAGATATAAAATCTGCGTTGACAACCTCAACCTTTCCAATTTGGTATCTAACACCTAACAACATTATAGAGACATAGAAGGCAAGATTGAGATTTCATAATTCATACAGAGTGAAGAGTGTTAAAAAAGGTAACTTTTTCCCATAAGATTATTCCTTAAAATGCTCAAAAGTATGCAGATATATGTCTGCGTTAATATTTGTATTAATGTTATCTACATTGTCTACAATTGGAACATGCACACTCCAGTGTATTTAGATATGCCTTCATGAAAAGCAGATAAGTTTTAACAAAACATACCAAGAGAAAGTACTAACCTGATGAGCATTAACTTGAATTGATCTCAAGCGATCGCATTACTTTCAACTTGTAACCCCGGCGCGTGCCAACACCTGCAATAAACCCCTTATCACTCATGTGTAACTGTTAGCGCTCCACTCATAATCTAGCCCTTTATAAGCATAGTACTGAAGTTATTCCCACCTCCCTCTAGTCAATGGTGCCCCCATATTGAAAACGGACCTTTGGTTATTTCCTTAGAATCCAAAAAAGTCAGTATTGCACGTTTTGTAGATTGATCCCCATCCTAAGATTAATTACCATACATTTGGCATAAACTAAGAACAATTTTAAAGGAATTTACCTGTTTTTTCTCCTTGGCTTTTTTTTTCTTTCAGATGTGAACAGATATGTCTCAATACATAAAAACAACTAAAATAATATAAACCATGATAACCACCAGATCAATACACCTCTTCCTCTAATATAAAATCACAATAATAATCAGAAAATATCAAGCTTTTAACTTTGTATTGTAACAAACTTAAAATGGAGGTTCACATAAAATGGCTGCTCAGAGCGTGATTGCTGTGGAAACAAGAAATGCCATAAAAAGCATATTGAATCAAACATTTAAATGCCTGCCATGACTCATCTAGGCTTTGGATAAAGAGCACAAGAGAATCTCTGAGGCAGAGGAAGACGATTTATTGTTTCTGTGATTAAGCTGTTATGTACCTGCACTTATTGAGAGTTATTCAACATTAACATTTTCACTAATGGATCATATTGTAAAAACGTATCAAGTCCTCAAACATTCTATATTTGAGATGATATAACACTAAAATAATCATCCTGCTATATTTATAATTTACATAAAGCAGTTGATTGCAGTGTCGTTGTTAATATAATTTTCATTCTTTATCACTGCATGATATTTCTGTGTTCTCCTTGCAAAGAAAACATAAGTTATTGCAGATATGAGAAAGGCCTTTTCAATAGCCCACAATAATAATCTTATGTAATTGTTTTTAATCTATAAACATTAGATTATTATTAATACAAATAATAATGTAACAAACCCAAAGTACATATTCATTAGGCAGATTTATAAAATGTATATCATATAATTTTAACATGAATAGAACTTAAAGGGATACTAAACCCAGATTTTATTCTTTAATGATTCAGATAGAGCATGCAATTATAAGCAACTTCATCATTTACTCCTGGTTCAGCACCTGGGTAGCACTTGCTGAATGGTGGCTAAATGTAGCCACCAATAAGCAAGCACTCTCTAGGGTTCTGAATCTAAAACGGGCTGGCTTCTAAGCTTCACAATCCTGCTTTTCAAAAAAGATATCAAAAATGATAATAGGAGTAAATTAGAAAGTTGCTTAAAACTGCATGATCTATCTGAATCATGAATATATATATATATATATATATATATATATATATATATATATATATATATATATTTGGGTTTAGTATCCCTTTAACATAAAGGATCAATGATAAAATGCTGAAATGTGCTAGATCATATTATTATTGCAGTATTGCTTGAACAGAAAAGTGGTGAAACGCATAATTATAGTCAGCTCTGGATGGGCACTGCACTACTGGTTTAGACATTAGTCTGTATCTGCCTAGAGCTGATTATAACTACAATATATGTTTAAACACATAGCAGCTGTTCAAGCAATAGTGCTATAGTAAAATGCTCTCGGTGCATACAAAGAGGGTATTTTTAAACAGAAATTTCTGTCCTGAACAAAGCTATTTGTCTTTATACTTGAGGAGTTGTGTGCCTGTGGAAAGAGCTGTGGGCATGGCCCTTATCAGCCATTGAGAAATCACTAGGGATGGAGAAACATTTAGCTGATGTTTTAATATAAAATATTAATAAATAAATAAATAAAAAACAATAAAAAAAAACTAACATTAAGATGTCTTCTGCTGTTTTATTTTCATCATATACTTTTTTTATTTAATATCCCTTTGCAGGGTTCAAGAACATTTGTGATATGTTAATCATTCGGAACAGCATACAGCAGTAGACTGGACATCACTACTGTCAAATTATTTGTAGTCAAGCAACACAGTAAAAAAATAAAAAAGGGTCAGAATACAGATGCTTTTATCTTATTTGAAACCATAGTACAATTAATAAATCTGATAAACAAAAAAAAAAGTTTGTTTTTTTTTAAAAAAAAAGGAGAAACTAAAAATAAGTATATTAAGGCAGAGGATATGGTCCCTCAAACAGTACCAGAGTTAATATATTACAAATGATAACAAGGTGATGTGCAAGACTTGTCAGGGTCAGATACTGATATAATATATGATAAAGGTAAATAAATGCACGTTTATAAGTTAATAAAATGGAACTCTATATTAATATCAAATCACTTTACTATATCCACTGTAATATACACATTACAAGTGAGATTATAATAATATATAATAATTTGTTTTCCAATGTATTTTAAAAAATATGTGATTTCATTCTTGATTATATAACAAATTTATATATACAGCATGTATTAAAAAGTTGTAGCTGACTTGAGAAGAAGTGTAATGATCTAAAACATCATTTTTATTTTTTTTTAAATATGCCTCTAAGCACAGACTTACAGTCATAAATTACTGCCTGTACACTGCATGTCAATCATTAATCTACTCAACAAATATATTTAGAAATGAACATTAAAATCCCTTAAAAAATATCTAAACCCTTTCTTGTTTGAACAAAACAAATCGCTTCATCAAATATATGCATCATCTAATGCTAACTAGAAAAAAATGTAGTGAGCATTTTTTTCCTTCTTCATAAAACAGTCCCTGCGTGTAAACCATCAAAACATGAGAAACATTATACAGGCATACCTCATTTTATTGCGCTTTGCTTTATTGCACTATGCAGATATTGCCCTTTTCACAAGTTGAAGGTTCTTGGCAAACCTGTGTTGAGCAAGTGTATCAGCACCATTTTCCAAAATATATATATACATATAAACACATAAATACACATATATACACACATATATATACACACCACCAGCAAAAAGATTATAACTCCCTGAAGGCTCAGATGATGGTTAGCATTTTTAGCAATAAAGTATTTTTTAATTAGGGTATGTATGCTTTTTTTAAACATAATGCTATTGCACACAGTAGGCTACAGTATAGTGTAAATATCACTTTTATATGCACTGGGAAACAGAAAAATTAGTGTGACTCACTTTATTGCTATATTTGCTTTATTGCGGTGGTCTGAAACCGAACCTGCAATATCTCCGAACTATGTCTGTATATTTTTAAAGGGATAGTAAAGTCAAAATTAAACTTGAACCATTCAGATAGAACATGCAATTTTAAACAACTTTCCAATTTACTTATATTATTATATTTACTTTCATCTATTGGTATCCTTTGTTAGTAAGAGCCGGATTTATCATGGGCCGGACAGACAAGGGCAGACATCTCTGCCCCTGTCCGCCTGCCATCACTCCTAGCAGGCAGCAATACGCTGCTCGCATTTACCATATATGAGGTTGGTTGAAGGCAGGTGCTTTAAGTTGGGCCAAAGTTGTACTTTCCACGAAAAGTCACCATTTAAAATATAAAACTGACCCACCAAGTCTCATTGTTACAGGATCATCTGAAACGTAAGTTAAGAAGCAGCAGTCATAAGACCTTTTAGGTGGCAGATAAATATCATCCTGATCCAGATGAGATGATTGACAGCCCCTGCTTGCGGCCAATTGGCCGCCAGTGAGCAGGGGGCAGCATTGCACAAGCATTTTACCAGAAATGCTTGTGCAATGATAAATGCAGACAGGCATTTAGCGATGTCGAGAGGACATGATTCGATGTAGAGAATCATGTCCGCTCAACTGATAATACATTTACCCCTGTGTGTCTTTTACTAATATAAAATTGGATCCTAGCTTTTAACTAGCTGTGAACCAAATAACACAGTTTTCAAATTGTTTGGAAATATAAATAAAATCTCTCTGAATGTTTGTGTTGGCCAGAAAAGCAGAGATGCCAAACATCATTTATGGATCTCAAAAAAGAATCAGTGCTTTTATATGAAATGTGCTAGAATAATGTACACAGCTTGTATTGCTGGGCATCTTGTAGAACATACTTCAACAATGCAATTATCCATTATAGAGTCGAACATTATGTTTTTATTCATACAAAGTAGACTTCTAATTTTACCATATATTAAAAAGAAGTTCCAAGTATAAAATCTAAAGATGTTCAGACTGGCATAAAAAGTCATTTAAAGTCTAGAAAATCTATATTTTCAGTGTTTGAAAAAATAATAGTTATAGAAAACATTTTTTGCTATATATACATAAAACCCTTTTAATTTAAACAAGAAATGCCATTTTAATTTTAAAGTCTGAATGTGATTACTTGGTCAATCTTTATTTTGAATATATCACTTCATCTAGTTTTTATTTAAAGGCATATGAACCGCCAAAATTGTTATTCAAACAAAGCATACAAATGTCAAAAAGTTTCAAATTTACTTCTAGTATCCAATTTAGAATTCTTTGTTGAAGAGAAACCTAGGTAGGTGTTGTGAGCGCTATATGGCAGAAAATAGTGCTGCCAATTAGTGCTCTTGCAAATGGGTAAAATTCTTGCAAAACTACTGCTATATAGTGCTCTAGGCATGTGAATACTCCTGAGATTACATCAATGCTTTTCAACAAAAGATTCCAAGTAAAAATGTAAACATTTGTACAATATGTTATGTATTGCTGGAACATCCCAGGATATACTTGAAAACAAGAAAAATCTCAATGTATTTTTTTCCTGGTAAAACATTTTATAAATAAATAAATACCAAGAGAACAAAGAAAATTTGAATTAAAATCAATTAGAAAGTTGTTTAAAATGACAAGCTTTACCTGAATCATGAAATTAAAAAAATGGGTTTCATATCCCTTTAAAATCCAGGATAATATCAATTAATATACTGGAATTTAATGTAAAATATTTTTTAAAGATTAAAATCAAACTTTTAAATTTTCAGCATCATTCAAATTAACTTTTTTTATTTGCTTGAAATAAGCATTAACATTAGCATATAAATTTATTTTCTTTCTGGATTTTATTTCTAAACAAATTTGTTTTACTATGCGTTTAATCCCTGCAAAGAGGATAAAACCATTGTCAAAGTTATGCTCCTATGTCAATGCAGGGGCCAGATTCTCTAAAGCTCTGTGGTCTGGCAAGATTATCTAAGAAGGTCAGTATTGTGAGGTCCATGAAATAATTATATGAACGCTAAATTTGAATTTGAGAAAAGTGATCTCAGTATGAATGGGAAAGAGAGACCCATACGTTACAATGCAAATCTGGGGGAAAAACGTGTGTTTGTGTGATTAGGAGGCAGGTTGTGAGCAAATAAAAAGCAGGTATACAGGAGTATGCTCCAATCATTGCAGCAGAATGAGGTTGTCCTAGGACTCCAACCTTTACACTAGGTCCTTTAAAGGTACATGGAACCCAATGTTTTTCTTTTCATGATGCAGATAGAGCATGCAATTTTAAATAACTTTCCAGTTTATTTCTATTATCTAAATTATTTCATACTCTTTGTATCCTTTGTTGAAAAGTATACCTAAGTAGGCTCAGAAGTAACTGATAGGTAGCCGCACATATATGCCTCATTGTCTTTCAGCTAACTCTTAGTAGTGCATTAATGCTCTTTAAACAAAGGGTGTCAAGAGAATGAGGCAAATTAGGTAATAGAAGTCACTTGTAAAGTTGTTTCAAATTGTATGCTCTATATGAATCATGAAAGAAAAATAATAGATCTTCATGATCCTTTAAATGTTAAAGTCAGCTTGCTATAAAACAGGAGCAGGAGGAATTTATGCAGTTTAGTACTGTATAACTTTGTATGAATTAAGGCAAGAAACATAAATCAAAATTTTGCATTATGGTAAGGGACCTCTTGATATTCAGAAGATAGCTAAATAGCATCTAATTATGTTAAATGCATATGTTCAAATATTTTCACTTATTTTGAATACTTGTCAAATTAAAATATTTTTCTATTGCATGCTGTGCAGTAATTAAAACCTCCAGACTGTACAAAGACCTACTTAATCCTTCTCTGTTTGTGAAGTTACAGAAATATATTAAATGATCAATTAATAATTTTCATTGAGCTTAATATACATTAAGTAGTCATATTTAACCCATTCACTGCTAAGCCATTTTATATAACTATTATTTCAGTTTTTGCTCTCTTTGCTTTTCAACGTCATTTTATATAATGTAATTTACACACACAAATCATACCTTGTTTTTTTTTGTTTTTATCAGACCAATGAATTTTAGTAAACAACTTTAGTTTGCACAAATGCTAAATTATGGAATAATTGTTTTCAAATGAAAATATACTGTTATATTTAAAATATATTATTTTTGATACCTATGATACTTGCAACTTGTATTGCCTCAGATACACAAGGATCTATAAGCCCTGATACCAACGACAAAACAAAAGAAGTAGCTATTTATTGAAAGAGACTTCTTCACTTTAAACAGAATTATCACTTGCATGTAATTGAAAATCCCATCTTTCAAATGAGAGCCCCTGAATTTGAATGGTGATAACTAGGCATCTGCATTTGTTTCGTTACGAATGCAAATTCGTTATCGAAACACGGATATTTGTTTCTTTTTCACTAAATAAATATCCAATTGAATGCACTAAGAAATTTTAAAAAAACAAAAACAAATACTGATGAAATACGTCAGTTTTCATTTGTGTCCCTAAAGTTACTTTAGGGGTTATAAATACGTATCTAAAGCGGCGCTGGAGAGCTGCACTAATATTGACACTTTTTTCACAGAGCGCCAGAAAACACTAATAGGATGCTTAGAATGCACTAAACCGCCTATTAGCACGATCCTGGTCTCTGTGTACAAAGGTCAGGATTAGCGCGGCTCCAAAGCTCTGTTAAGAAGTGCCGGAATTAGAGAGGCTCTCCAGCGCACTATAGGCAACTATATAATGCTACGGGGAACTTTTTTTGGTACAGATGAAACTAATTTTTGGTTCAGCAACTGGATAACACTTGCTGATTGGGGTCTAAATGTAGCCACCAACAAAAAAATTGACTTACATTACTACTTTTTCAAATAAAGAAACCAAGAGAATGAAGAAAAATTGATAACAGGAGTAAATTAGAAAGTTGCTTTAAATTGCATGCTTTATCTGAATAATGAAAGAACAAAATTGGTTTCCTATCCCTTTAAGGAAGAAGGTTTTTCCCAGTTTATCTGCTTAAATTAAAAAAACCAATTTTAGCATATTTGCTCTGCATTGTTTTCACCATAATTATACACTCTTTAGTTAAAGAAATATTAAAGCCAAAATTGGAAACCACTATTTATATGGAAAATTTCATCATTGTTTCTTTGTAAAAGTTGTCAACTTGAAATGTACCACTTATGTTTGTTGCAAAGATATGATGTCTCATATAAGTTGTATTGTTTTCGCACAACCTCAATAAAAATTTATTTACAAAAAAAAAAATTGGAAACCACATGGGTGCATTTCGGTATTGAACAGAAACAATTTTGTAATATACATGTATTAGCAAAAATGCTTCTAATAAAAGCTATCACTGTTTCAAAAGTGTATTTAAGTATGCACTGTGCACCAGCATTTTAAACACAGCACTTGCTCAATTTATTAATTGCTGACATGATACAAGCCCCAGTGATGATTTGTGTAGCTGCTCATTTAAAATGTGGGTGCAGTGACAATATTTAGCGATGCTTCACGTGCACGTGCAGAGAAAACTGTTAACACTATACAGTGATAACGTTTACTAGAAGCATTTTTGCTAATACATGTATATTGCAAACATGTTTCTATTCAAAGATGTAATTCATCTATGTGCATTTAAGTTTTGACTGGAGTGTCCCTTTAAGAGCACTCATACATATTATATATTAATTTTATCATTAATCGATAAACAGGGATTTTTTGTGATACCCATTATGGCAAGAAAATAACAATAAATATAAATTTAATACTAACAAATTGTGGTGCAGGGGAATTAAAAATAAAAAATAAGCATTTTTTGCAGTTTTATTTATAATCATTTCTATAGTATACCTAAAGAAAAATACTATAAAATAGATGAATCATTTTGTCCAGATTTAACGAATATTTTTAGGTTTCCAAGAAATTTACAGCAAATATAGACCAAATACTAAAAGCATAGAATTACTGGGTTAAAGCTAAAATTAAACATTTTAAACAGTCTCTTGACATCTGTTTCAAATACTTAATAATTTTTTCATTCTTGTGTCTAAAAGAACATTTTAAAATGTATTTACCGCTTAATGACCAGCAGAGAAAAAAAGAAGACTTTTTGTTTTTATAGTCCACCAATACAGCAGTGGCAGTTCAGCTTATCAGCCAGTTAGTTTCTATTAGTATAAGTGGTATAGCAATATCGCTCTTGCAAGAATTTGCTCACATATTATAAGTTGAAAGTGATTGCATTTGCTTAAGCACAATCAAATTTAATGTGTGTTGGTTTAGCATAAATGAAGACCTAGCGTAAGGGTTAAGACTAAAATAAAAAGTTTCACCAAACACAACATAAATAAATTAAAATAAATATTTACACTCATATAAACACTATCTGATAAAATTAGTTGTAAATATATTAATACAAATTATTTATAACTGATCAAAGGTATATGGTATAAGGAAATGACTGCAAAATGAAATAATTTATATACTGTGTATTTACTGTAAATATTTAACATTCCAATGTTCTTTACATAGGGGGAAATGTTCTTTGTATTTGTATATATATATATATATATATATATATATATATATATATATATATTTATATATATATATATATATATTTATTCATATACATATATAGGTAGACATATATTTTATATTAACATTATTGGATATAAATATTTAAAAAGAAAAAGAAAATTTTCTTCTATGTGAAGAACATTGGAATGTAAAAGATGCGTAACTCGCTTCGAATTATGCTATGAAGATCTAACTCGGTGTCGGGTTAGCGCACATGAAAAATAATTAGTTATCTTAAGGTACGTTATGCAAATATTAAATATAAAATATTGGGAAAAAAATAAATATGAATAATTATAGATACTCTATATTCTATTGATTTTTTAGAATATTTTAGTACATCTATAATAAGTTTTCATTAATTATTAATATTTTTCAATTTTATATTTAATAAATACATATTATTTTATTTTTAAACATATATAAGAATACATATACAGGGAGTGCAGAATTATTAGGCAAATGAGTATTTTGACCACATCATCCTCTTTATGCATGTTGTCTTACTCCAAGCTGTATAGGCTCGAAAGCCTACTACCAATTAAGCATATTAGGTGATGTGCATCTCTGTAATGAGAAGGGGTGTGGTCTAATGACATCAACACCCTATATCAGGTGTGCATAATTATTAGGCAACTTCCTTTCCTTTGGCAAAATGGGTCAAAAGAAGGACTTGACAGGCTCAGAAAAGTCAAAAATAGTGAGATATCTTGCAGAGGGATGCAGCACTCTTAAAATTGCAAAGCTTCTGAAGCGTGATCATCGAACAATCAAGCGTTTCATTCAAAATAGTCAACAGGGTCGCAAGAAGCGTGTGGAAAAACCAAGGCGCAAAATAACTGCCCATGAACTGAGAAAACTCAAGCGTGCAGATGCCAAGATGCCACTTGCCACCAGTTTGGCCATATTTCAGAGCTGCAACATCACTGGAGTGCCCAAAAGCACAAGGTGTGCAATACTCAGAGACATGGCCAAGGTAAGAAAGGCTGAAAGACGACCACCACTGAACAAGACACACAAGCTGAAACGTCAAGACTGGGCCAAGAAACATCTCAAGACTGATTTTTCTAAGGTTTTATGGACTGATTAAATGAGAGTGAGTCTTGATGGGCCAGATGGATGGGCCCGTGGCTGGATTGGTAAAGGGCAGAGAGCTCCAGTCCGACTAAGACGCCAGCAAGGTGGAGGTGGAGTACAGGTTTGGGCTGGTATCATCAAAGATGAGCTTGTGGGGCCTTTTCGGGTTGAGGATGGAGTCAAGCTCAACTCCCAGTCCTACTGCCAGTTTCTGGAAGACACCTTATTCAAGCAGTGGTACAGGAAGAAGTCTGCATCCTTCAAGAAAAACATGATTTTCATGCAGGACAATGCTCCATCACACGCGTCCAAGTACTACACAGCGTGGCTGGCAAGAAAGGGTATAAAAGAAGAAAATCTAATGACATGGCCTCCTTGTTCACCTGATCTGAACCCCATTGAGAACCTATGGTCCATCATCAAATGTGAGATTTACAAGGAGGGAAAACAGTACACCTCTCTGAACAGTGTCTGGGAGGCTGTGGTTGCTGCTGCACGCAATGTTGATGGTGAACAGATCAAAACACTGACAGAATCCATGGATGGCAGGCTTTTGAGTGTCCTTGCAAAGAAAGGTGGCTATATTGGTCACTGATTTGTTTTTGTTTTGTTTTTGAATGTCAGAAATGTATATTTGTGAATGTTGAGATGTTATATTGGTTTCACTGGTAAAAATAAATAATTGAAATGGGTATATATTTGTTTTTTGTTAAGTTGCCTAATAATTATGCACAGTAATAGTCACCTGCACACACAGATATCCCCCTAAAATAGCTATAACTAAAAACAAACTAAAAACTACTTCCAAAACTATTCAGCTTTGATATTAATGAGTTTTTTGGGTTCATTGAGAACATGGTTGTTGTTCAATAATAAAATTAATCCTCAAAAACACAATTTGCCTAATAATTCTGCACTCCCTGTATATAGGTATAGGTATATATATATAAAATAAAAATACAATTTTCTGTATGTGAAGAACGTTGGAATGTGAAATATTAATAATTCTAGTTGGGTTAACACGCAAGCAATAAGTGTTAGTTTTTTTATGTGTTCTCTATTAAAGTCTATGGGGAGACGTTAGCGGGTTTGTGATATCCAAAGTCCATTAGTTAACCTGTGCGTGCAAAATGTTATTGATCAAGCAAAAGCACCGAATAGCTTGCCACTTGTAATCTGACCCTAAAGTAGTTATGCACTTACTGGTAATTTTACAATCAAAATAAACATCTTTAAGATAATTTTATTTTCATACAAAATTTGTTTTTATAATGCTTGAATATAACTATTTTGTAAGTATAAAATAACTTACCTCTATATCATCTAAGACACAAAAGAATGCATTATTTCATACAGAATAGCAGACACTAAATACTTTCAATTATATATATTTTTTTATGTTATAGATAATAAACAGTAATTTAGAAACAACACAAAGTGTAAAACCTGTATGCATACAACTCTTGAAGAACCAATAATATCTAGAATTGGAGAATTGTTTTACCATAAAGGGTTAAAGTAATTGTACAATTATTTGTAGTTTTGGGCAATGTTATTAATAGATTATGGTTGTGTGTATAGCACTCTATTTGGTTGAATTCATTTAATTACTAAAACTGCCATTAAGAGGGAAATATTTTGATTGGAACTAGTTAATTGCCATAATTTTGTACACTTAGCTTGACAGGAGCTTATTATGTGTCACAGCTTTATTGTAAGCTTGATTGTCATTGATTAGAGCTAGTTAAATGCTATAAAGTGAGCACACAATTTTATTTGAATCAAGTAAGTGCTATTTGTAAAGGGACATCGTGCTCAACGATTCCTATCCTGTATATGAAAGAGCAACAGTTAAAGTGCCGAAATATAATTTACTTGAAAAAAGCTGTTTAAATTTAAAGTTAAACTAACAGAAAGTGCATGATTAAAAAAGTTAAAGGGATACTAAACAAAAACAAATTTTTCATGATTCACATAGAGCAGGCAATTTTAAAGGATTTTCTAATTTACTCCTACTATCATTTTTTATTCTCTTGCTATCTTTATTTAAAAAGCAGCTCAGGAGACGGCCTATTTTATATTCAGCACCCTGGATAGTGCTTGCTTATTGGTGGCTACATTTAGCAAACCAATAAGCAAGCATAACCCAGGTTCTCAACCAAACATGGGCCAGCTCTTAAGTTTTACATTCCTGCTTTTTAAATAAAGATAGCTTTAAATGTCATGCTCTATGTGAATCATTAAAGAAAAATAATTGGGTTTAGTGTCCCTTTAACCACTGGGTTACATTTTGAAGCATTCGCTTTTAGAAGGTATAGACCGAATATTTGAATATAATGGCCCTTTAAAGGCAAATGAAACCTAAAACGTTTCTTTCATAATTCAGATTGAGCATACAGTTTTGAAAACTTTCCAAGTTACTTCTGTTATCTACTTTGCTTTGTTCTCTTAGTATCCTTTTTTGTAAAGCCATAGGAAGTAGCAATGCACTATTCGGAGCTATCTGCTGATTGGTGGCTGAATATATATGCTTCTTGTCATTGGTTCACCCAATGTGTTCAGCTAGTTCCCAGCAGTGCATTTTTTGCTCCTATCTAAATCATGAAAGAAACATTTTAGGTTTCATGTCCCTTTAAGATCTATAGTAATTACATATTTTTTAACCACAGAATGTTTCATTGTTGTAATAAAAAAGCACTAAGCAGTGGGATATTCTTAATAGAAATCATTGCAATATGTACTATTTTATCATTTTGAAAATAATTTCACCATTTATTTATTTATTTAAAGGAACACTGAACCCAAATATTTTTCTTTCATGATTCAGATAGAGCATGCGATTTTAAGCAACTTTCTAATTTACTCCTATTATCAAATTTTATTCGTTCTCTTGCTATCTTTATTTGAAAAAGAAGGCATCTAAGCTTTTTTTTGGTTCAGAAAGCTGGGTAGCACATTTTTATCAGCAAGAACAACCCAGGTTGTTCACCAAAAATGGGCCGACATCTAAACTTACATTCTTGCATTTAAAATAAAGGTACCAAGAGAATGAAGAAAATTTGATAATAGGAGTAAATTAGAAAGTTGCTTAAAATGTCATGCCCTATTTGAATCATGAAAGAAAGAAAAAATGGGTTCAGTGTCCCTTTAACTTAATTTGTTCAGGGTCCATTACTTCCTGTATAAGTCCCAAAAGGGAGCTGGGGTCTCTAGAGGAAGGCATTAATAGCTTGAGGGCATATATGTTCTAGAGCAACTTGAGCTGGATTACTGTTCAGTGAATGCTAGAGAAAAAGGAAGTCAGTTTCGTCTTCATGCTCAGATGAGATAGAATGCAGCTTAAGTTCTCAGCATTGTCAGTTCCCTTTTGTCACAATAGTAGCTACACTGAGAATGTCTAAATGCTCGTTTTGAAGAAAACAAGTAAGTTGTTTGCTGCTTTGAACATAATCATTTTCTTTTCATGTTTACTTTGAGATAACATATATTTTGTTTTACTAAAGGAGCAAAGTTTCATAGCCTTTTAAATACAAGAATGTGAGCAGATTGTAAGAATATTGCTAGATGTATTATTTAATATGGACAATTCTTACAATCGCGGTTTCTTTAAAGGGACACTGAACTCAATTTTTTTCTTTCAGCATTCAGACAGAGCATGAAATTTAAAGCAACTTTCTAATTTACTCCTATTATCATTTTTTCTTCATTCTCTTGGTATCTTTATTTGAAAAGGCAGGAATGTATGCTTATGAGCCGGCCTATTTTTTGGTTCAGCACCCTGGATATCACTTGCTGATTGGTGGCTGCATTTAGCATATTTTTTTCCAATTTCTTACTTTTTATGAAATATGCCATCTTATTTTTGTTCAGAAATGTAACAATTTTAAAGCATTTGCCCAATGCGCCTGCTGGACCTGAGTGGAGACAAACGAGTGGTTCGTTACCATTATCCTTTGAGTGGAGATAGCCAAGCTGCTCTGATGTCCCAGGATGCCTGATTTAGCAGTATCTGTGCTCTTTACCAAGTGAGTCATTATTACCCTTTTAATTATTGATCCGGGGGTTATGTTACCTGCACAATTAGGGGCCTCTGTTTGTTCTTCTATTTGTAGAAGGCATTGATTTGACTGACAATATCTCCAGAGTACAGCCCCCACGGACAGTGGAATTATGTTTATTGGGACTTTGCTTTATTTTGTTGCTATTACATCTGGTCCTGTATTTCTTTTTTTTATGCGCCCTCCTATAGTTGGAAACAGTTAGCTACTAGTGTATCTTCACTTCTTTCCATATATTTGTAACATTTTAATAGCTGATCTTTCATACCCAACCATGATACAACATACAGGTTTTCCATGTCCCTTCTCAATACATTTTTTTGCCATTTCATACTCATAATATAGTTAATTTGAAGCAGAATTGTGGTGCCTTTATAATAATTATTATTATATTTATGTATTTTTTCATGATTAAATCCATCACTGTAATACAGAAAAATGCCACTGTATTGTTTCCATGGAACGGAATGCAATTTAATGTCACCGCATATCTGATTAACTTTCCACAGTTTCTTATGGTTTTGTTAACCTAGAACTATTAAGCATTAAAGAGCAGCCTGCTGTGATGAAGCCCTCTCCAAGGTTCTATAAGCAGAAGAAATGTTGAAGTATAGAAGACCTTCCAAATACAAATAAACAAATCCATGACCGACACCCAGGAAATATTTTCAGCTGACATACATTATGACCCTGTGATCATGGCTAAAGGGCAGGCCTTTGATATTGATTTATTCCTGTGGTTTAAACTACCCTTTTCCTAAGTCTCCTGCTACCCAAACCTTGCTTTCCTCCTACAGCAGATGTACCACACTCTAGGGAACCTACTGTATCTCTTTGACTTTTCCTCTCTTCTCATCACTTTTTTTCAATCCTCTTTATTCTCACTATATGATATTCTCCTCTTTTAATACTGCCTTTTATCATCTCTTTTACCAATGCAGCCACATAATCAACTCACCCCCAATTCTTCCTTCCCCCTGTCTTAACTCTTCCTCTCTTCTTCTCACTCCATAATTACCTTCCAATTTCTCCACTTTACCCACCTCCCATCTTCCATTTCAATGTTCCTCGACATGTGAGAGTAATAGGAGACTCTGGAGGACATGTCGCTTAAAGAAACACTGAACCAAATTTTTTTCTTTTGTGATTCAGATAGAGCATGCAATTTTAAGCAACTTTCTTATTTATTCCTATTAGCACATCTTCATTCTCTTGGTATCTTTATTTGAAAAGCAAGAATGTAAGTTTAAATGCCGGCCCATTTTGGTGAACAACCTGGGTTGTTCTTGCTGATTGGTGGATACATTCATCCACCAATAAACAAGTGCTGTCCAAGGTCTGGACTTTTTTTTCAAATAAAGATAGCAAGAGAACAAAGAAAAATTGATAATAGGAGTAAATTAAAAAGTTGCTTAAAATTGCATGCTCTAGATGCCCTGAGGCTTCCGGAGGAGGAGTTCAGGTGTGTGGTCAGGTGATGAACCTGCTCTGATTTACCTTCCCTACAAGCTGTTGGCGAGACTCGTGCCTAAACCCTCTGACCTTGGACGGCTTGGCTAGCAAGCAAGTACTGCTACTGGAACCTCCATAGTGCCACAACATCGCACTAAAGCTGTGTGCTGCAGCTACTGATAGAGTCCGCTATTAGCTGACATTTCACTATACTATCCTTGCATTGTGGGAAGCACTCCTGGGACGGAGCCCTGATGTGGATCCCAGTTAAGTGACTGTACGCTGTGGCTTCAAAATCAATGCTAAGTGATCTTGTCTAGGCAGCTGAACTTCTGCTGTTATTGCAATAAATTCTGCTTGATAAATGTTTCGGCTGGCTCCGTGGTGCTGGGTGAGTCTATCTGGAGCCGACTTATGATTAGCGTGCACCTGTGCTGATTACCTGCTCTTCCATCTGGCGTGCTGTTTACCGACACGGAACTGCCCCTACATTGAACATCGTCGGCCCTGCACTGCCTGCTCTAGCTTTGAGTGTGAGCACAATTAATCTACCTGGAGACCTCATTCCTTGTTCTCCTGCTGCCCCCTCCAACCGGTGCTGCGAGAGGGATGAGTGATGCTGCCGCGCCTTGGTGCGCCTCTGTGGTCTCCCGGTTGCTTTGCCTTACAATTCCATGGCTGGGCATCTTCCTGCAGTGATCAGGGGTGAGGTTTGATGTTGCGCCCTGGTGCGCTCTCTTGGTCCCCCGCCTGTCTCTCTACACTGCTCCACGGCCAGGTTCCCTCCCGTAGAGGCTGAGCTGTGCTCCTCAGCTCTCCCTCCTTGAAAGACGCCCCCCCCACTCCCACCGGTGCTGCGTGAGGAGGGATCATTGCAAGTCGAGGTGACTACTAGAACTCCTGGTATAACGCAGGTAACTTTGAGAGGGTTCCCCTCCCTAAAAAATCACTGCTCCATGGAGTGAATGACTGTTCTTTCTCATTTCTGATGTGCTCTGATGCGCTCAGATATTTGCTAAAATTCTGCTGGACATATACTTGCTTCACTTAATTTACAGATAGGACAGTTCACCGCAGAAGTACAAGCCAAGAATAGAACTGTTAGATGTTGGGGCTATAAAAGATCTTGCCCTAAGAACTGCAACATTATTTTTTGCTACGAATGGCATAACTACTAAACCTTTCTTTTTTTGTTTCCTTCTAAACTAAATTCATATGTATATTATTCTATATAGAGGCACTAATATTGTTAAAATACTATATCCTCTCTCTCTTATAACTCAACTCAGCTTGGGATATGTTGCGCTCTTGAGATTTTGTTAATATTTGAAATGTTGCCTATTGCAGCTATGGGAAGGGAAAGATATTCAACAATTATCTGTCATCATAAGTGTGTGCATTAGCATAAAAGCCTTATCAGACTATAAGATCATTATAGCTGCTGGTTTTAGCTCTCAGGTGGCCCTAATATTAGAAATAAGTTCACATTAAATCAAATAAGAGTTCTACTTTGGGCTAATATCTCTGTTGATACAGCTATAGTATTTTACATATTTAGGTCTTTTTACTATGGTTTAGGGGCTTCATATGATAAAATGTAGGTCTTCTAGTGTATAAATTTGTCTAATCCTAGACCTATTTTTTCTAGAATATACAAGAATCTATGTATTAATGTATTGCTTTTCCTAGAGTATTACCCTGGGTTACCATATTTCAAAGCACTACTACCAAACATAGTACTTCTACAAATCTTCTCTAGTTGAAAATCCAGCATTACTGGTTACAAAAATCTTAGACGTATAAAACCCATTTAATTACACAAGATAGATACAATATATATCAGCAGCTGCATATTAACTGCTATGTGTAATAGTAATAGTTGGTAACAAGCTGCACTTTGGGCTAATATTTTGACTGATATAGCCATTGTATTCTGCATATTTACACCTCTTTAAATGGGACTTATGGAGTTTTAAATGTTAAAATTCAGACTCTATAGTCTGCAAAATATTTCTAATCCTAGATCTATTTTCTCCTGAACACACATTTATTTATACATTAATTCATTGCTTTTTCTAAGGCATCACTCTGGTATTGCACATATTAATTTATTACTATTAGAACGTATTATCTCTATAAAAAAAAATATTTTTTTTTAGATTAAAAGCTAGCATTACTGGCCATAAAAATCTCAGGCATATAAAGCCTATTCAACTAATATACTGAAGAAAGAAAAGGGAGAAAAAGAAAAGTTCTTTTTTGTTTTCTCCCTCTCTCTTTTGTAAAAAGGGCTAATTGTAAGATGTATATGGTTCTTTGCAATATTGGTCTCACAAACTAATTACATACAGGTCCCACTGTCGCCAGCATGACTGTCTTTGATTCACGCAATTAACTTTTTTTTGTTTTTTTCCATTAACTCACACTGGTTCACTTCACGACACCTATAATTCTTGGCATTTTCAGCCTTCCCTTTTTTTTTTTTTCTCTATCTGGGGTTCTCTCCCCCCTTAACACTCTTTGGAACTGACTGCTAGTTCCCTGCTATCACGCTTACATATTTTTCAAAGTATATGGATACATTTTTACATCCATATTCTAAAACTCCACCTTCAGTCATGTCGGTAAGACAAAGGGATAAAAAACACAAAACAGTTGCAGAGGCTCCAGTAGAGGTACAGACGTCTCCATGTGGTGTGTTCTTAATCCTCATGAACCCTATGACGTGACTTGCAGTCTTTGGTTCTTAATATTTCCACGGCCCTTACACCTAAGTTTGATTCTCTTAAAGTAGAGATCAAACAAGACATTGCCCAATTAGCTACAGAAATTAAGCAATTTTCTGAAAGGTTTTCTGAAATAGAACAAAGAGTATCAGATATTGAGGATCTCACCTTAAGGCATAATACCAAATTGGAAGTTACGTCTATAGCTTTGCTTAAACTACAGAATAAAGTAGAAGATTTGGAGAATCGCTCAAGGCGAAATAACTTAAGAGTAATTGGGGTCCCTGAGGAAAAACAATTTGAATATCTGAATAAATTGATGACAAATATACTTCCAGGTTTACTAAAATTTCCCGAGACCTACCCAAATATTATCATAGAACGGGCACATAGGATAGGACCAACATCTCTTTCTTCTAAAAATAATTTAAGGCCAAGACCAATTATAGCCAAATTCCTGAACTACCAAGATAAAGTCACCTTTTTACAAGCCTTTCGTAAACACCAACCCATATATCTGGGGGAAACTAAAATTCTACTGTTTCAGGACTACTCAGCAGAAACAGCCTTAAAAAGAAGGGAATTAGCTCCTGCATGCACAAAATTTATACAACAAGGGCTACGTGCAACCATTTTGCACCCGGCCAGGCTTAGGTTAGTGTATGATAATACCACACACTTTTTTGATACTGCCTCAGCGGCAGAATCTTTCTTTATTAAAAACTGATCCCCTGACTAGCTGGATATTTAATGAATAGGAGTAATAATATAGACGTTTTTTCTGCATAATTATGCCTGGGCTCTTTCAGTATGGGGTCAGACGGCACAGGTGGTCTAGTCGTCTGCTTGGTGGTAGATGTTCGTGTCTCTTCCTTCCCCCCCCTCCACTCTTCCCTCCTCTTTCCTTTTTTTTTTTTTTCTCCTCTCATCTTCTATGTATAGATAATTCTCATGTCCACAAGAATTAAATTTACCTCCTGGAATATAGGAGGTCTTACATCTCCTATTAAAAGGAAAACAATAATATCTTATCTGGGGAAAGTTGGTACTTCCATCGCTTTCTTACAATAAACCCACTTGAAGACCCAAGAGGTTCTCAAGCTTAAATCTCTCTGGGTTAAAGAGGTATTCTCTTCCCCTAGTCTGAGTCGTAAAGGTGGAGTCGCTATTCTTCTGGGCAAAAAGCTTAATTATGAGATATTATACACCGAATCAGATGAAGAGGGGAGATATATCATAATGAAAATTAAGATTGCTTACTTAACATATACTCTAAAATATATATGCTCCGAATATTTTCAATGCATTATTCTGGGATACACTGCAAGCTAAGCTTATGACCTGTGTAGAAGGGTTCTTAATAATGGGCGGTGATTTCAATATGGCGCCTCAATATCCCATTGACAGGTTGAGGCAGCCTACTTCTTTTAAAAAGTCTAAAAGGGATAATCTTGAGTCCAAAATGTTTTCTAGAATTTTTTCTAACCTAAGAGTAAAAGATATATGGAGAGTACAAAATCCGGACATATGTGATTTCACACATAAATCCTTGTCACTTATAGATTTATTTTTGATTGACAAAAGACTTTGTAAATATAAAGTATTGGCCCAAATACTTCCTATTGTGGTCTCTGACCATGCTCCTATTTGTGTCGAGTTTCAGGCGAGTATTCCTCCATTTTCAAATAATCGTTTTTTTCCCCCCAAGTTCCTGCTCTCTGATCTTAAATTTAAAAATTGGCTGGAAACTAGGATTGTGGAATTTGCTTCCCTTAATTCTGAAGCTAAAAGCCGTCCCGCTCTATTTTGGGAAACTGCTAAAGCAGTGCTAAGGGGGGAAATATTAGCATATACTATTATGCGTACTAAGAAATTTAAAAAGCCTGAGAATGAACTCCTGCGCGCGGTTACAAATGCCTATAATGCATACTTATTGGAAAAGAAGCCGCAAAAAATAGCTAAGTATATTTCTGCACTAGAAGCAAGAGATTCTCTATTATTATATAAAACTACCCAAAAGGAGATTCGGTTCTCTGCATGGGAACAAAACTGGGAAACTTTTAGATAATTTAGTCAAACAAGATATGGGCTCTCAGCTCATAGACAGTATAAATACAGAAGGGCAAATTTTTAGCTCACCACAAGACTTAGTTCAATCTTTCTTTAATTATTATAAAGATATATATTCGGTTAGATCATCTAATATTAAGGAATGTGAGGATTTTTGAAGAAAGATTTCTTTTTCGTCGCTACCATCTGCCTATGTGCCTCACTTGAGGCACTTGACTCCCCTATTACCGATCTAGAAGTAGCCGCTGCAATTAAAAAGCTGGCCCATAACAAAGCACCTGGCCCGGATGCGCTTCCTAACGAATTTTATAAAGTACTATCCTCTAATATTGTACCTTATCTTACCTCTTTATTTAATTCTATATATATATATATATATATATATATATATATATATATATATATATATATATAGAAGGGAATGAACCTACAATTAATTTTACAGCCTCCTATACGACTTTGATTTTAAAAAAAGGAAAAAAACCCAACATTGATGGAATCCTATAGACCTATTGCCCTTATGAATACGGACTACAAACTATTAGCTACAATTCTTGCTCAACGGCTTCAATCCCTCCTTCCTTCTATTATCAATTCAGACCAGGCGGGTTTTATGAAGGCTAGGAACTCTGCGGCTAAAATAAGGGAACTTCTATTAACGTTAGATTATTTTTCAAATACCTTGGCCTCTGCTCAGATAGTTGAAGGGTCTATTGCAGACCTGGCAATCCTAGCCATAGACGCTGAAAAAGCATTTGACTCAGTCCATCATGATCATCTTTTATTCACCTTAGAACAATTCGGCCTTAAAGGTAATTTTATTAAATTTATTGCAAGGCTATACCATACAGCCTCTACACGGATGATAGTCAACGGCCATCTCTCTCAAGATATAAGATTACTTAGGGGAACCCGGCAAGGCTGTCCTCTATCGCCGCTTTTGTTTAACATTGTTATTGAACCTCTTGCCATATCAATCAGACAGCAACTTGAAGGAATTAAAATCGGAAAGCAGGAATTAAAGATAGCACTTTATGCTGATGACATTCTTCTATATTTGACTAATACAGCTATGAATGTACCCATACTTCTTTCAATAATACAACAGTTTGGTTCTTTCTCGGGGTATAAAGTAAATATAACTAAATCAGAACTTCTCTGGATTGGACAGACAGATAGGTCATGTACAAATATACCTTTTGCCATAGTACATGATTCTTTTAAGTATTTAGGCATAAATGTCTCTAGTAACCCCGACGCCTGGTACTCTCTTAACATAACTCCGATCTTAAATAAAACTTGGGATATGTTTAGAAATTGGCAGAATTTACCCCTTTCATTGTCCGGTCGTATAGCAGCATACAAGATGATTCTTTTGCCTAAAATACTCTATGTTCTTCAGAATGTTCCCTTACTCTTAAAAAAGAAGGATCTTACTTTTTTCAATTCGCAACTCCGATCTTTTTTATGGCAGGATAGGAGGTCTAGGATTTCACTTGCAAAACTCTCTCTGCCGATTAGATATGGAGGACTGGCTTTACCTGACCTTCGGCATATAATTATGTATTCCTCGCTTTTTACGTAATTATGTTATGAACAATGAACTGGAAAATAGTATCACGAATCCTCTCTCTCTCATAGCTCTTATTCATTCAGATCTCACCTATATTCCACCTCAAATTAAAAAGCTCAGGTCCATATATAGTGTAATCTTAGCTTGGAGAAAGATGTGTAACATGTTAGGTATAGAATATCGTATATCAAGATATATTCCATTTGTTGGAAACCCCCATTTTCAAGCAGGAATACCATCAACGTTGTTTTTAAAATGGAAGGCTGAGGGACTCTCCAAGGTTCTTCAGATTCTTGATATAGAGAAAAACTGCATTAAATTATTTGAGGCCCTTGGACTGGAATTTAATCTTTCGCATAGAAATTTCTTTGCATATCTTCAGGCGAGACATTATGCCTTGAAACTTGCGAATGACTATGGATGGAATTGGTCTTTAGGACATAAAGAAAAATGGCTTACTCTGGCCAAGAATGAATTTATGTCAATCTCTCCTCTGTACATGATCTTGGTATCTGATAGAGGTACAATTAACCTGGATAAAATCTCTGTTAATTGGGCTACACTCTTGAATCAAGAACTGGATTCTGTGTCACCTCACCTTTCAATTCAAGAGGCTGCTCGACTAACTCTCTCTTCTACATGGAGGCAATCCCATTTGAAGTTATTATATATGACCTACTTTACTCCAGAAAAAGGAACTAAATGTGGAAACACCAATTTTGGTGCTTGCCCTAAATGTTCATTTCCTTCTGCAGACCTTTTGCATATGATTTGGAGTTGCCCAAAAATCCGGAATGTCTGGTCCAGAGTTAAATTTTGGCTCTGCAAAATATTAAAGGTCTCCCCTCTAAATCTGTCTGTGATGAACATAGTCTTTCTTAATTTTGACCCAGAAGACGAGCGGCTTAAAGCTAAAATCATTAATATAACTATATTGGCAGTTAGAAACCTTATTTTTAAAAAGTGGAAAATGCGCACGGTCCCCAGTATTTCGGAAATTAAAAATTGCTTAAAAAAACAATGTATTCTTGAACAATTTAATATGAATATAGACAATGATGAAGATATCGCTAGGTTCTTCATTAAATGGTCACTGTTTATAAAAGCACTCCCTTTAACTGAAAGTGAATACCTACTACATCTGTTAAGGAATACCGAAATGGTTTTGCTGGGGATATGGTAAATGCGTGGTTTTCCCCCTTTCCTCCCCTTTTTTTTTTTTTTTTTTTCTTCTTCATATTTTCTCTGATATAGGTTAAAGAGGGAAGGGCTAGAAGTAAGAGGTAGGGAATGGGTGGGGAAGGGGAGGAGGAAGAGAGGGTAGAAAAAGAAAAGGAAAATTGATGATGTATAATTTAACAATGTAAAGATACATGTTTCATCCTTCTTCTTCATATAATTAGGTTAATATACTATATACAGACAGTATAATTTTTCTTTTGTCTTCTTGTGGTCCAGCGGGGATATAAATTTATGCTTTCTCTGATAGGCACTTATAATGTGAAGTTATATAATGTGGTTGAGTATCTTGTGCTTATGAGAAAAGGAAAGTAAAAATGACAAAGCTTTGTATTTTAGATTTCATGTGAAAGCTGTATATATATAATTTGTATCTTTCTTTTCTTTTTACCCCAGACAGGGGTTATATTTATTGTTTTTCTTCTGTCTTTTATGGTATTTACTTTATTGATTATAAATAAAAGATTTTTTTTTAAAAATTGCATGCTCTATCTGAATCACAAAAGAAAGAATTTGGGTTCAGACTCCCTTTAAAATGACAATGGTTGTTCATTTTCCACACTGAAATCAGATACAATTTAGCTCACATTATGGTATTCACCATTAGCAAATTGAGAGTCCAAATAGACATTGGTGAAGAGGGAAAGCTCTTATGTTATAATTACTAATGTTATCTAATCTTTTTAGGCTTTTTTTTCCCTTCAAGCAGGAATTTTCAGAGCGGCGGCTCCGAACTCACCATGGGGTTCTCCTGATCGGTTCTTACTAGTGATGTCAGATGCAACATCAAAGTCCATATGGCAGATGCGGAAAAAAATGCACATGGGCCGAGTGCAATGCCGGGGGAGGTAGCAAACCAACTGCGGTAGATGAATCAAGTAGAAATTCCAGCAGCACTGCAGCAATATTTAAAAAAGAAGTTTTATTATTTCACATCAAACAGGTACAGCACATAGAATAAACTAGACATGTGCATGGCGAAAAAATTTGGTTCAGTTCGGATCGATTCAGATTTTTTCTAATTTCGGTTCGGAGCGATTCGAATTCGGAAAAATTTGAATAAATTCGGTTCGGATTTGTTTCGGATTCATTCGGATTCGAATACATTCGGTTCGGATTTGTTTCGGATTCATTCGGATTCGAATAAATTCGGCTGGATTCGGTTCGGAAATTCGGAATTTCGGTAAGTGTTAGGTGGGATTAGACTAGTATTATGTACTGTATATTAGGTGTAACCCATAGCAGAGTGATATAACCTAATATACTGTACAATACTAGTGTAATCCATGGCCATCCGAATCTACCGAATAAATCCGAATAAATCCGAATAAATCCGAAGTAATTCAGATTTATTCGGTAGATTCGGCACTATTTTAATTCGGAAATTCGGTTCGATCCAAATCTCCGAATTTTCCGAATTTTCCGAATTTCCGAATCGAACCGAACCGAATCGCACATATCTAGAATAAACCTCTGACATGTTTCTTGTCCTCTAGTGGCGCTTCATCATAGACTAAGGATATTACACCTGTGACCATCTTATATAATGGTCACAGGTAATTACCATATTAACTTTTTAATGTGACACATGATTATAACACACACACCAATAAAAACAGTAAATATCACGGAATATTCAAGTCCTATTTTTGCTGAATATCAAATTAAGGGAAAACAATATCAAATTAAGGAAAAACAATATCAAATTAAGGGATGTGAAGGAATAAAACTTCTTGTTTAAATATTGCTGCTGTGTGACTGGAATTTCTACTTGATTGGTTTTATCCTTCAAATCACCATGTTAGTCATAAATGCCCAACCCCTACTATATGTTTCCTAATGTTTAATTCCATGTTTAATGCTTATCCCATTTATCTTCTTTCTCCTTTTTTATCTGCCCTCTTCCACCTGCAGTATCCCCAGGTCACCTTCATTCTATCCTTCCAAGTCCTTTTCCTTTATTCTTCTCTTCTATTGTCTCCTTATACTTTCATCCAATTTGCTCATCTAAAATTCTTCTCCAGGCTCTAAAATAGCACTATAGACATTGAAACAATCACATAAGCACAGCAAATTCAATATATATGTCTGACTACTGTAGATACAAAAGGCTTTATAAATATGCTGAAAGATTTTAGAAAACATCAAAGCACTTTTTTTTAAGCCCATTT
This sequence comes from Bombina bombina, assembly GCF_027579735.1. NCBI lineage: Eukaryota > Metazoa > Chordata > Amphibia > Anura > Bombinatoridae > Bombina > Bombina bombina. The sequence continues at coordinate 159,127,760 of NC_069505.1, read as the reverse complement.
GTTCTTTCAGTGTTACATACCAGACAACACAAAAAAAATCTATATTTCAGAAATGGTATTCCAAAATCCACTACTAAATGTAATATTATGATCACTTTTTTGTAACATGTTCTCATAGTCTTCGCTATTATACATTATGTAGTAAGATGTGCAATAAGAGACAAAATACACAGGTATACAAACTAAAACAGTAGGGAAGTTGGAAACTTAGGCCCTGATTATCTAAAGCTCTCTGGTCTGGAGAGGTTCTACAAGAAGTCTTGTTACAACTACAAGGTCCTTCAGGGAATGCTTTAAAGGTAGTTTTTACATTGAGAATTGTGTATCTCATTAAGGGGAGTTCCTTAATTTTCTTTTTGTGAAGGAAATATAATGCTCAACAAAATGCGTTGATGACTTCTCTCCATTCTGATGACCTTTTGATTCTTGAACCCTAAAGATGAGTTGATTGCCTCAAAGGTGAAATTAATTTAGGGCTGAGTAAGTAAAGAATGAGATGTGCTTCCCCTCAAAGAATAAGTCTTACATGTAAGTTAGGCTAGTTTGAATAGGAAGGTTTTGAGGGAATGTTTAATGCTAGGCAGAGTCTGATGGACTGCGTCAGTACAGATGCAACATAAGACCTGCAGGTTAGAACATCAGGTGTTAATCATGGGGGCTGCAAGATGTAAGTCAGAGCAAGAGCAACAGAGGAAACTTGGTGAGTTTATGGAGACAATGTGAACAATGTGAAAAGTTGTAGAGGGTTAGATTTTTGCTTAGATTCTGAAGGGTAATGAAAGCCACTGTAGACATTAAAATAAAGAATTGACAGAAGGTGACTGGTGGGTCAGGAAGATGATTCAGCAGAGTTTAGAAAAAAAATGCATGGAGAAAAGTCTAGTGACAGATAAAGAATTTAGATAGTAATCAAGTTGGATTAAGATAACTGAAGTTGGAAAGTGACACATTTTTATAATGTTTTACAAAAGGAATTAGTAGGTCACAGACAGATAATGGAAGTGATTAGGGAATGAAAACTCAGGATATCAGCATATTTAGGAAAATGGTGCAATGGTGGAGTCATAAACAGTGATGAAGATTTCCAGCATTGTCAAAGGTTTAGGAGAGGGAAATAGTTTATTCCTTGACATATTACATTTGAACATGTGACATACCATCAGGGAAGTGATGCTTGAGAGGCCATCTGTCATTGGAGTCTAGATGGGAGAGGGATATGCTGAGAAAAAATTGGCTATCATTTTCATAGATGTGGTACTTGGACCCAAATGAGCTTATTAGTTTGCAAAGTCCTTTTAATCAATCATATAAGGTCTCCTACCTGGAGCTCACACTTCCAGCAAGTTTTGGTGAATCTAGGTTATTCAGTTCAGCAGTCATATAATCAAATAAAATATTTACAACATTCAATGAAAACATATAACCTGAATTCTAAACTGTTTAGGTAAACTTTTTTTTTTTTTTTTTTTTTTTGCAATAAGAAGTGGAATGATGGTTTTATTATGACACAAAAGTTATGTCCACTCTGTCAGATTTCATTACAAAAAAATATTCTTTGTTTGGATTCTTGATGGCATATATTCTCACTTAAAAGGCTGATATAAGATTCACTGCTGTAGATGAATGAGTCATCCAGCCACTGCCTGTAAACACAGTGGAAACTCAGATAAAATTGTAATGCCGCGTAAGAATTATGTTTTTATATAATTAATTTGTTCTGAGAATACTAAAAAGTTCTCAATTGACTGCTTTTATTTATTTGGAATTGTACAATGATTTTTGGTTTAAAAAGCTTTTAAACAATAACAAACAAAAAACAAAAAGAAAATAACAACTGATCAAAAAATAGGTGGATGCTAAAACATAAAACAGGTTACAGATTCTTTATATGCAAAGCCTTTGACAGGGTCATATGTTTATTTTTATTCCAAGCAGTTATACAGTCATGGCCAAAAATATTGGCACCCCTGCATTTCTGTCAGATAATGCACCACTTCACCCAGAAAATTGTTACAATTACAAATGTTTAGGCATTCTCATGTTTATTTATTTTGTTTGTATTAGTATGACACAAAAATGTGGAGAAAAAAAAAGCAAAATCTGACACATTCCACGCAAAACTCCAAAACTGACCTGGACAAAATTATTGGCACCCTCAAATTAAAGTGCCATAAAACATGTTGAGATCTGTGCATATCCTAAAAGGGCTAATTAATTAACCATTTGAGTGCTAAGCAATTTCCCACCTGGGTGCTAAGCTGGATTTGAGGGTTTTTTGTTTTTGTTTTTTTAAATATGTTTTTTTTATCTTTTTTTTTTAGATCCCTTTCCAATGGCGGGCCTTGGGGGTCTGTGGCTGCCTAGATGCCTGAGATAGAGGCTTCTAAGCAGCATGCCCCCATTTCCCTATACTGTCCATTGTAATTTTTCAATAAAGTTGCACGGTGACGTCATCATCACGTCATTGCGTGTGACATCAACATGCAAAACGTGAAGCCCCGGTGATGACTGTCGCTATACAGGGCTAGCGACGGCTCTGAGCCGTCTTCAGCACCTGACTGGGAAACTTTGAAATGGCTTAGAGCCGTCGTTAGCACTCAAAGGGTTAAAAATAGTTTGCAGAAATTTTTTTTCAAAATTGCGGACAAGTCTTTTAAAATAATTTTCAAAAATAAGCAAAAATACTTACATTGCTAAGCTGCCTGGAGCAGTCTCGTCCACCCCCCTTATCAGTGTTTAGACACGGGCATTGTATTTTTACTGAGTTTACAGCTTCTAGGCATCCTCCAGCAGATAATCCATATGCACCTCTGCATTATACCAAAGCAACAATAGCTATAAATACAGCCATAGAAGGAAATGTGTGTGTGTGTGTGTGTGTGGGGGGGGGGGGTAGAGCTTTTCAATTCGGAAACTTAAATAAAAGGGTTAATAGTAAGGCACTGCAGTATGCATTTGCAGGTAAAGTAATTGAAGTACATATTATTATTGTTTGTCTCTATCCCAACTTGTTTTATGTCCCTTTAATATTTGGTAGCACACCCCTTGGAAAAAATAACTGAAATCAATTGCTTCCTGTAACCATCAATGAGTTTCTTACACCTCTCTACTGGAATTTTGAATCACTCTTTTTTTGCCAGCTGCTCCAGGTCTCTCAGATATGAAGGGTTCATTTTCCCAACTGCTGTTTTGAGATCTATCAATGTGCTCTATGGGATTAAGATCTGGACTCATTGCTGGCTAGTTTAGTACTCTCCAGCGCTTTGTCTTAAACCATTTCTGGATGCTTTTGATGTGTGCTTTGGGTCATTGTCCTGCTGTAAGACCAATGAACTCTGACAGAGACCCAACTTTCTGACACTGGGCCCTACATTGCACCACAGAATTCTTTGGTAGTCTTCAGATTTCATAATGTCATGCACACAGTCAAGACATCCAGTGCCTGAAGCAGCAAACAACCCCAAAACATCAGTGAACCTCCGCAATGTTTGACTATAGGGACTGTATTCTTTTCTTTAAAAGCCTCATTTCTTTTTCTGAAAACAGTAGAATGATGGGCTTTACCAAAAAGCTGTAATTTTGTTTCGTCTGTCCACAGCACATTCTCCCAAAAGGATTTTGGCTTCCTCAGGGAGGTTTTCATAATCTCCAATCTGGCTTTTTTTATGTTTCTGTTACCATAGCATCCATTTTTATTCAGATGCCGACGTATAGTACAAGCTGACACATTTGAACCCTGTGCCTGTAAGTCAACTTGAATTTGTCTGGAAGTTGATCAAGGTTTTTTATCCACCATTCGAATAATTCTTTGTTGCAATCTTTGATCAATTGTTCTCTTTCGTCCAAGTCCAGAGAGATTAGCTACAGTGCCATGGGTTGTAAACTTCTTGACAATGTTGTGCACAGTGGACACAGGAACATTAAGATTTCTGGAGATGGACTTGTAACCTTGAGATTATCCATGCTTTTCCACAATTTTTGTTTTCAAATCCCAAGACAAGTATTTGCTGCTCTTTCTCTTCTCTATGCTCAGTGTGGCACACAGAGACACACAACAGAAAGGTGGAGTCAATTTTTCACCATTTTAACTGGTTGCCGGTGTGATTTCTATATTGTCAGCACCTGTTAATTGATACGGGTGAGTTTAATTACAAATTACTTGAGCATCACAAACTTGGAATGCAATTATTTCTTACAATTTTGAGAAGGTGCCAATTATTTTGTCCAGTCCATTTTTGGAGTTTTGCATGGAATTTATCAGATTTGGCTTTTTTCTCTCCACTTTTTTGTGTCATACCAATACAAACAAGATAAATAAACATGAGAATGCCTAAACATTTGCAATTGCAACAATTTTCTGGGCAAAGTATTATCTGACAGAAATGCAGGGGTACCAACATTTTTTGCCATGACATATATATTTATATATATATATATACACATAATATTATTTTTACTGTATATATGTTCCATAAACAGTGGTTCACAATTCACTTAAAAACAAGGAGCAGTACACTTTTAATACACAGGCCATATGCTTTATACAAGTGAAATTGTTTTGAATTTAAATTTAATTTTGCACGTTATTAATGTCTAGGAGGAAGTGAAAATATACATATTTTAAGTCAATGTTTGCATCTTAAAATGTATTACAGTTTTGTAGTGGGGTTTGTAGAAGGCTCCCATTCTTATTTTTTGTTATATTTATGGAGGCCTGTATTTTTCCACCAATACATCTGTGGGAGGTGTCCTTATCAATCAGTAAGTAACTGTTACTTGTGTACCAGTTAAGCAAAATATGAATGTCTTCATAATTTCAATATCAATATAACATATTGCATTTGAAGGATTTTGCCTGTTGAAACCTCTACCTACATAGAAAATGTGGATACTTTAGTATTCTGTTTTTTTTTGTTTTTTTTTTTGAGTTTTCAAAAAGCTTTATTGGCCATCAGACAGAAATTACATATAATAACAAGGGTAAAGAACTTAGGAGATACCCCTGTTACAGGAGTGGTCCAAGGACCCAAGTATATGGTATAACAAGACGGTGTGATCACAATTACAAATCAGGTAATTATACAATAAAATAACAAATACATTTCTCTGTAGTGAAATATAAAGACTTAGAATATAAAATTAAAGTGCAATAAAGACACATTGTCCTTAAACTTTTCTAATTCGTTGATTCAAGGAGAAGGGGGGGGTAACAGGAGGAGGTACTATTTTGCTCAATGGTCTGAAATGTAAGTCACGTCCATCCTCTACAACATTATGCCCAATCAGGAGTCAGAAGTCAAAATATTAAGTCTCCACCCTGTGTCATTACTCTCTTTCCAGTCTGCCCAGACAAGTTCAAACATGTTTGAGTTGTTAACTTTATAGTATATATCCTTCTCCATGGTATATATATATATATATATATATATATATATATATATATATATATATATATACACACCATGGTGTTACAAGTTGTGGACCAGTTGGGAGGGGATTCCTTTTCTCATGCACAGGCTATAGCATTTTTAGTAGCTGTGAAAAGGTAAATACAAATGTATGAGTGGTGCTTCGGTAAAGTATGGACCTGCTATATGTAATAAGGCTATGGACGGTGATTTGGGGAGGAGTATACCTAAGCTGGACAGGGCTGAGAAACATTGGTGCCATAAGGGCTGAATTACAGGACACTCCCACCAAATATGTAACGTGTTGCCTCTCTGACCACATTCTCTCCAACATTCAGGTGATGCACTCGGAAACATCTTCGCCAATCTAGTAGGGACATAATACCAGTGGGATAAGAGTTTGTAATAGGTTTCATATAATATTGTGCAGTGGATAGCTTTCTGAGTGAGTTCAAAAGGGTGTTCCCCTATGTGGGGGGGTACTGGTGCATCTAGTAAAGACTCCCAGCGCATTAAATGAGCCAGAGTTTTGGAGAATAGGGGTTCCTCTGAGTAAAGAATAATGGAGGGATAGAGGTCTACACAGCCTATCACCCTTATTCCAAATGGTCTCCCAACTATTTAAATAACTTTTAATTCTATGAAACTCAAAGGGCAAATATGGTGGGATTAGAGTTCCAGAACTAATCTGGGTAAGATGCTTAAAGGAGTCCTGAGGGGCAGAGGACCACAAGTCTGAGACCAGGTTGATTCCTAGTTGTGCCCATTTACCTGGATGGGTTTCTTGCAATCCCGTAAGAAGGCCAGCCATAGAAGTAATAGGAGAAGGATGCAGAGCTATATAAGGATGGTGTCTAAGCTTGTCCCAAATATCTAGACACTCACAAACCACAGGATTAGTCAGGTCTAATTCTCTACGGCAGTGTGGGGGAGTCCATATTAGGTCTCGTAAGTAGATGGTATAAGGCAAGGAAGCCTGCTCGATTGATCTCCATTTAGATTGGGAGTGTTTAACTCCCCATTGTGCCACATGAGTGAGCATTGCCCCCTCATAGTACTGAAGTACAGATGGCGATGCTATACCCCCTGAGGTTTTAGGGAGTTGGAGAATTCTATGCGCCACTCTAGGTGGCTAATCTTGCCAGATATATTTTGTCAGCCCACTCTGAAATTGCAGGAGAATGTGCTTAGGGATCCTAATGGGAAGGCATCTAAACAAGTAGGTAAGCCAGGCAGAAAGGACATTTTTAGTGCAGCTATCCTACCTAGCCAGGATACATGGGATAAATCCCAATAGCTTTTAAGGAAGAGGAGCGATGAGAAAAGAGGGAGGTAATTGTCCTTAATTATCTGGAGGAAACAGCCAGAGAGCCTGACTCCCAGGTGCAAGACATGTTTCTCTGTCCAGGAAAATTAAAATCTTGTTTTCAGATAGGTTAACTGATCGCCCGGGATACTCTTCGTGTACACCTCTATTTTTGAGAGGTTCAACTTGCAGTAAGAGTGGGCTCCGAAAGAGGTCAAGATCTCCATGAGTTTGGGAATAGATTTTGCAGGTTCCGACGAAAAGAAAGTGACGTCGTCCGCAAACAATGCTATTTTGTGTACAGTGCCAAACATAGTGACTCACTGTATTTGAGGATCCGCCATAATTTGTTCCGCCAACGGTTCAATAGCCAATGCAAACAATAAAGGCGACATCGGGCAAACCTGCCTATTGCCGTTTGTTATGGAAAAGAGAGGTGAGCAGAAACCTAGCCCACTCACCGAGGCGGTGGGGGTTAAATAGAGGGCTTTGATCGTGTCTACTATAGCACCAGGAAACCAAAAGCAATCGAGTACCTCCCATAAGTACTGCTACCTCACCCATTTGAAAGCCTTCTCAGCATCAAGAGAGATAACCGAAAGAGGCTTATTAAGTTTAGTAGAGAGTGTAAGGATGTTAAGCAGCCTCCTAGTGTTGTCCGGGCCTTCTCATTGGAGGACAAACCCCACCTGGTCCGAATTGATGAGGGACAGTAAGAGATTCACCACCCGGTTAGCTAAAATCTTAGAATAAAACATTATAGTGTTTATCAGAGATATCAGCCTATAGCTGGCGCACAAGGAGGGGTCCTTGTTCGGTTTTAAGATGGCAACAATTGTGGTTTTGAGGAATTCCTTTTTAAAACAACCTTCCTCTCTAGCAAGATCGTAAAGCCTGAGTAATAAGGGTGAGAGCTCCTGAACAAAGATTTTGTAGAAGTGAACTGAAAAGCAATCTGGACCTGGCGACTTAAAGGACTTTGCATTTTTAATAACCGTCTGTAGTTCCGAAAGCAAGATAGGGGAGCTTAGGAGGTCACGCTGCCCAGAAGTAAGCGTGGGAAGTATTAGGGTATCTAAATAAGCGTGTATATTGTCTAGGGAGGTTGCCTGGGGCTTTTCAGATTTGGATATATTATACAGATTAGAGTAATATTCAGCAAATTCTCCACCTATTTGTGATGGGATTTCAAGGAGGGAATGTGAAGATCGTATGCTGTGGATGCGTGAGGCCCCCACCCTATTCCTTATTTTGTTGACCAGCAAGGTGTCCGCTTTATTACTTTTATAGTAGAACAGCTGCTTTAATTTGGTGAGGTTAAGAATATGGTTCTTAACAGTGGTAATTTTTGATGTTATGGCTGGATCCTGAGTTCACCTATTTTGGGCTTCTAACTTTTGCAGCTTAATGTGGGCTTGTGAAAGGGTAAGGCTGGACTGCTTTCACAGATGTGCCTGCTTGGTGATCAAGAGTCCCCTTATAGTGGCTTTCGCGGCCCCCCATAAAGTGTCATCCCGGAATGACGCATTATCACTAATTTGTATGTAGTGTATGATATCTCTACGGAGATCTTCTCTAAATGGTACATGTGGATGCCAAAAGTGTGTGTTGTCCTTATCTGTTGGATGGAGGGCTCTCCAAATGTTATAAAAACCTGAACAGGACATTAGATTACAAAACCTGTTAGCCAAATGTTCAGCGGGTGAATGCGCTTTGTCTGTATTAGTAATTTTTCTGTCAGCTCTATGGTCCCAAACCATGTTAAAGTCCCCCACCAAAAGGACTCTACCCTGTTGGACCTGGTCTAGAATGTGCAGGATGTGCTTTAGACATTTCGGCTGATGAGAGGGACAGAGGCCAGTGTATAAACCACATGGTTTAGTTTACTAATTAGAATGACATATCTCGCTTGGGGATCTTTGATAACCTGGATTAATTCAAAAGCAAGTCCCTTATGTAGTAAAATCATCACTCCTCTGGCTTTCTTGGTAAAAGGGGCCGATTTAATGTGAGTATAGTGCTTGGAGGTAAGTTTGAGAGGCTCGTTCACTAACCAGTGTGGTTCCTGAAGCTTCAGAGATCTAATCAACAGACTGCATTTGTGAGGGGAATTAAGGCCTCTGACGTTATGGGTTATTAAATGAATGGTGGACATGTCCGGTATGGGGGTTGCAAGTAAAACTAAGGTAATGTGAGTAAGCTATTGGGTGGGGATAGATGGGAAGGGGGGGGGGTTAGGGCAGGTATAGGTAGGGTGGGTTAGACACTAGAAAAGTATCTGAAGATGCGGTGGAAGTAGTCCACCTCAAAGAAGCCCTAGTGTGGGCTTCTAATGGGGTGGGACACTTTGGTAAGGAACAGAGTAAATGAGGGTCGAAATCATCAGCCCCTGCTCTACAAAAATCAAATATTTAACCATCACTGAGAAACAGTAAACCTTAACCTAGAAAAATACAAAGTAGTTTAGAAAACATTTTGATAGTGCATATTTAATCATGTTTAGTTGTAACAGAATAACAGTCCATTACAAACAATAATTTGTCAAGTTACATAGGTTTATGAGCGTGATAGAGAAACGTTCACATAAAGAGTAAGCCACGACATGAAGAATCAAGAAGCATCCCGAGAGATCTACCAGTGTCCAGAGGTTGGTGCATCTTAGGGCGTTTTTATCTTTGGTCTTCTGCTGACCATTCTGGTGCAGAGGCGTGCAGTTTGTGATGAGGAGGTGCTTGTAGTGGAGGAGGTTCAGATAGGAGACCCCAAGATGTTAGAAGAGAAAGACCTTTAGCAATTGTAGTGGCCACGAAAGTTTGGTTGTCCTTCGTAATGATGTGTCTTGTGGGATAGCCCCATCTATATTTAATGTTGGTTTTATGTAGGGTGGAAATGACAGGCTTAAACTGCTGCCTTTGCTGGAGAATATGGGCTGAGAGGTCAGGAAGGAGTTGTACATCTTTAAATCTCTCATTGAGGAGTGGTTTCTTAAAAGCTGCTTGCATTAACCTGTCTTTGTATAGAAAGCTGTGAAAACAAGATATAACATCTTGCGGCTTATCTGGGGCCACCATCCTGGAACGGAGGGCCCTGTGAGCTCGCTCCATGGTGCTGATTAGGCCCTCTGGGGAGCCTACCAACTCACGGAACAAAGCTTGTAGGTATTCTTCAAACTCTTCCGGAGTGACAGATGTAGGGATGCCCCTAAATCTGTTGTTAATGCATCTGGTCCTGTCCTCAATATCTGCCAAATTGAATTCCAATTGTGAAATTTGGTCTGCCAGAATTTCAGAGTATGAGAGTAGGCTAGATTAATCCACAGCAATATCATCCTGCTTTGGCTCCAGTGCCTGCACTCTCTTTCCAATTTTAGAGATCTTCTTCTTGAGTTCGGCAGAGCTGCGCTGTATCTCTTGAGTTATGGATTTTGTTTGCATAGCCAACATTTTTTTCAGCGTGGATTCAGTAATGAAGTGTTGGGAGGTAGTAGCAGAGTGGATGCTAGATTGAGACTCCTCGTCCTGAGAGTCAGGATCTCTTTGAGACTCCATGCTTGGTCCTTTAGTTGACTGTGTGAAGTGGTCGTATACTGTCTTCTTTGACTTAGACATAGACTTGGGGTGCTTCCTGACTAAATAATGCATTTTGGAGGACCCTAAACTCTAATCAGAGCAATATGAAAGAGGACTGTAATACTTTAGAAAATCACAAAATATGCACCGCTGTTGAGAGAAAAGGTTAGATATACAAATACACATAGTAGGCATTACACATATACCTTTAGAACGGAGCTGGGTGGTATCTCACAGGAAACACTATCACATTTTGGGTATTTTTGTGAAGTCACCCTCTAGGGTTAACAATAAACTCTGTTGGAACTCCTGCAGGCAAATAGGTTACTTGGACAGGACACAGGTATGCTCCCTCTCCCCAGGGATTGTGGGGTACTTCCTCTAACGAGGGGGGAAAAGGAAAGGGGAGGTGACCCACCTAGACAGGCTAGGCGGGAAAGGGGGAGGAGAGGGTGTGACCCTGCACAGGTTGCCTCTGTAAAGAAAAATTAAGAATCCTACAGAATAACGCAATGGCACACTATGGCCTTCACACAGAAGTTGTTGGTGCTCCTAGGGGACACCTATTAATCAAGGCAGCTACTAAAGCTAGTCACAGATAAGTTCTCTCCCCACAGGAAACATGATACTGCCTCACCAGACGGGGGAAAGGGGGAGTGGAGGTGACCCACCCAGATGAGCTAGGCGGGAAAGGGAGAGGAGAGAGGGCTAACCGTCGCATATTATATCACACGATTGGCATATAATTTGTAAACAGAGTCACAGCAAGACACTTACAGGAAGAGCCAGCCAACCCCCTCTTATTTCAGGAAATAGGGGAAATGACCCGAAGGAAGGGGAAAGGGTAGTGGGAAGTGACCAGCTCAGACAAACTGAGCCGGAAAGGGACAGTCTCCAAGGGATTCAACTGATCTCAGTACCCAAGGTAAAATTTCAGTACAAAAACATGGTAAGTAAATCAAGTCAAATGACACGTGGCCTAGTGGTACCTAGTATAGAACTGGAACCCTGTAAAAAGAAAAGTTAAGGTTAAGTAAATAATGACACTACACTTTGGGTTAGTTTCCCAAAGACAACCAAGCTGATGCAGCAGCCACAGAGGATTGAAAATGGAATTTAAGGGCCAAACTGTGTCTGGGGACACCGGGCCAGAAGCCACCCCTGGGGGTTCCAAGGAGAGTTACTGAGGTTACTAATGAAGCGTGAATGGTAGCAATAAGAGTCACCCCCAAAGTCTCCAGTGAGGGGACAGCTATAAATGAGAGCCTTTAGGCTACTCAAATGGAGGCAGAGGAAGTCCAAATCAGGAATAGGCCTGAGGCCACAGCCTCTCCCCCTTCAGTCCTCCAGGTAAACCTCAGAGTGTCCAGATCAGTATCTTAGGGAAATACCTATGTGAAGGTTTAATTTGTTAAGCTAGTAGTATCGGGAAATGAGTGTCTAGGAAGCTTGTCCCAGATGCAGCACCTCTTAACCTTCTTTCAGAAATGGATTTCGGTCTCCCTAGACCATGCCGAAGTGGGGTATGGTGGATTTAGGAGTGGGACTCAGCTGCAGGAACATTCCCTTTGTGTGTTTACTTAGTTAGGCCTGTATAGCCCAAGGCAGATCACTTCATATGGAAGATACAGGACCGACTGTTGTGGTGACCAGGTCATGCAGCAGGGTCTTACAGGGGTATAGTAACCAAAATCCCTGACTTCTGGCAAGGTGCAGTTAAGGGCTAAGGAAACAAAATTCAATGTGTGCTCCCTGGGGCTGTCTAGGTCTCTAAACACAGGGTAATAATTATCAGTCCTGGACCTTAAGGTAAACCTCAGTAGGGTGCCTTATACTTTTTTGAGTGTGTTTGATAATAGGAAAACTTGATACTGAGTATGTTGTTTTGTGAATATGAGGCAATTACCTTACTCCTCCACGCCACCTGGGCAGCTGCTCCCGTTGTCAGCTTAGTCAGCAGCTCCTTAGTTGCAATAGACCCATCCACATCTGTCTCCAAGTCTGGGTAGAGGATGGGCAATAAGGCTGATTCGCCTAGGAGGGATGCTCTAACTTCGAAATATCAGCACCCTGTTCATGCGGAAGGAAGATGAAGGACCAAGATGGCGGATCGTTCGTGCAACACCACAGCTCACTTTGGTGGGATTCCCCAGTCCCCTGATCACCTCCTCTGTCTCCCTCCGGTATTTGCCATCACCGACTTCTAATTCCGGCCTCTTCAATTTCACCCAGGCCCCAATCGACTACTCCTCCTCACTGGATCAAGAGCGTGGGTGAAGCGGTATCTCTCCGGTCACCTGTTTAGCCGCAGCCTGCCTGCACTCCTGGTCAAAGCTGTCTCAGTTGCTCTGGAGCGGATCCCCGACCCTCTGGAATGGAAGTACTGTGTAGGGGCGAGTGTGAGGAAGCAACTGTTGGTAGGCCGCAGGGCCGTGGAGTTGCGTGATTTATCTTCTCCTCTTTGTCGTCACACTCTGGTAAGTCTCAGGGGGAGATGCCCCAAGGTCCCACAGCCAATTCACCTCCTAAATCACGGTGTGGGTAGTCTCTGGAGGGGGGCCCCAACCCTCCAGAGAGCGGGATCCCCCGCAGCTGCTGCCGCATCCTCTGCTCAGCAAAGTGCCTCAGATCATCGCTACAGGGGTAGGGGATTCACTCGGTGCAGTAAACTTCTCTTGGCCAATAAAAGTTTGGGTACTGGTCCCCACTGCTAGCAGACCACCTTCAGCCAAAAATATGTTCTTTAGCGCTAGTGAATACTTAGTTTTTTAGCACTCTTAGAGCGGAGCTTCTCCTGAACACATTTTTTCAGTATGGCGGTTAACTCCGCCCCCAATATTCTGTATTTTAAAAGCTATGCAAACAAGAGACAGCAAGCAAGTTCCCAGTGGGAGTGGAATAGATATATCATACCATTATCATTTTAAATTGATCTCTCTAAGTATTTGTAATTGTGTGTAGACAGAGAGATGAGATAAGGAGGCCTAAATGTATAGTGAGGTGGATAGCAATTGGAGGTCTGCCATTTTGAAGGCTTGGCCCATTTAGGACCAGATTACAAGTGGAGCAGTATTTAACACTCCCGCTCAAGAGCTAACTCCGCTAGAACAATATTTTTTTGTGTGCATCATATTACAAGTTAAAATTAAAAAAAGTTTTTGCTCGCACACTAAACCGATGCGCATAAAAAGCAGAACTTTGAATATCGTGCGCGATAACCTATTCCCCCATAGATGTCAATGGAGAAAAAAAGTGGAAAAGAAACCTAACATCCTACTCGTGTGCAAACCCGATCGCATATTCTCAGTTGCACTAGCCTGACATGAATATATCTGAATATTTCACATTCCAATGTTCTTCATATTTCAGAATATGTTTTATTTATTCAAAAATACATATTTCTATACATATAGTATGGTATTTTGGTACAATATACAGTATATACCTATATATATATATATATATATATAAAATTATATATAGGTATATATATATATATATATATAATATATATATATAATAGGGATATCTATTTGTAAATACTTAGAGCTTACTCCCCTATGTGCAGAACATTGGAATGTGAAATTTTACAGTTAATACACAGTGTAACACTTTATTAAAAATTTAAATTGCATAAATATGCTTTTTCCTGTTTTCATCTACTTAAAGTGAAGGTAAACGTTGATGAATGAAAGCCCGGTTTTTAACAATATTATTAAAAACAGGGACACTTTTATTCATCAAAGTTTAGAAAGCAACCATTTTGTTTAAAAACGTACCCTTCTTCTCTTCACACCAGGAGTAGCTTCCCCCACACGGAGATCCTCTCTTCACAAGTCAGCAATGACTAATTCGGCTTCCTCCAATCATGGCTTTCCCCCCAGGGGAATCATTGCCTGAGGCCATGCCATGATTGGAGGAAGCTGGATTTGTCATTTCTGACATGTGAAAAGAGGATATCCGGGTGGGGGAAGCTGCTCCTGCTGTGTAGAGGAGAGAGATAAGTTTTTAAACAAAACAGCTGCTTTCTAAACTTTGATGAATGAAAGTGCCCCTATTTTTAATAGTATTTTCAAAAAACTGGCTTTTATTCATCAAAGTTTACCTTCACTTTAATTGCAAAGGGCTCCAATTCACTTATATGTGTGTCTATATGTGTGTACATGTGTATTTATGTGTTTATATGTATATATATATGTCTGCAAATACATATATACACATATAAATGCATAAATACATATGTACACGCATATATACATGTATACATACATACATATCCATTTGTTCTTTCCTATTACATCAAGGTACAATAATGTATGGCATTAGATATTGGGATTAGGGTTAGGGTATGGAGTTATATATTGAGTTTTACTATTTGTGTCTGCATTATACTCAGGATTAGGTATTTTGTTTAGGATTCCTTTTTGGGTTGAGGTTAGGATTTCCTTTTATGTGTGTGGCATTAGAGATTGGGATTAGGCAGCAGTGGACCTACTCAACAGAGGGCCCTGGTGCAATTAGTTTTTGAGGCTCCCAAAAGTTAACTCAGTAGTAATATATACAGTAATAATCTAATGCTGCTCTGTATAATGATTTTGGCTAGATAGATAGATAGACAGATAAAAGATATATAGATAAATGATAGATATATAGATAGATAAATGATAGATAGATAGATAGATAGATAGATAGATGGATAGATAAATGATAGATAGATAATAGATATATAGATGATAGATATAGATAGATAGATAGATAGATAGATAGATAGATAATAGATAGATATATAGAAAATAGATAGATGCTACACCAAAGGTAGTTCCACCACTGGGATAAGGGTTAGGTTTAGAGTAAGATATTGAGTTTTACTATTGGTGTCTACATTACACTTAGGTATTGGGGATAGAGTTTCTTTTTTAAATGAGTTTAGGGTTTTGTTGTTTTTTTTTTAGATGTGAGGCATTAGACATTGGGGGTAGGGTTAGGTTTGGGGTTAAATACTGAGTTTTAATATTGGTTTCTGCATCACAGTAAGTTTCGGTATGTTGGTCAGGGTTTCTTATTAGATTGAGATTAGGGTTCTTTTTAGGTGTGTGGCATTAGACATTGGGATTAGTGTCAGGTTTGGGGTTAAATACGAAGTTTTATTGTTGGTGTCTACATTACAGTTAGTATTAGGTATTGGGGTTAGGGTCCCTGAGTTTAGATCACTGGTTTTCAAACCTGTCCTGGCCTCCCCAACAGGACAGGTTTTCCAGATTACTTTGGATGAGAGCAGGTAAAATAATCATGGTTAGTAATCAGCTGATTATTTCACCTGTGCTCCAGTTCAGATATCCACAAAATGTGACCTGTTAGGGAGGCCTGGGGACAGGTTTGAAAACCAGTGGTTTATATTAACTTTTTTGGTATAGTTCAGGTCAGAATTGGAGTTATAGTTAATATAAGGGTTAGGGTTAGCCCCATAAATGTCAGATCCGAAGAACTTTTTAGATCAGTATCTGTGCATATTCTACTTTATAGTAGTGTCTATTACATGCTGTTATATGAAAATTGGTGTATACTGTCCCTTTAATTAAAATGTCCAAAATATGTTAAGATACTTTTAGTGTAAACATATAACAATTAATTATATTATAATAAAAACAAATAATGAAGGGGGCGTGTCTCTGGGCAGCACCTTGAATGGTAGCAATATTGGGAGCTCCGTGTGGATCACTGATAATTTGCCTGTTACCAGTGAATTAAATGATCAACTAGTCAAATCATTCTAAAATTCAGACTCTACTGATAAAGATAGTTTGACAGCTGAACTTTTTGTGAGCATTCTGCAGTTGCACTCCAATTCGGAGCGTTGAGGCCTAAGGCAAGCTCTTAATTGAGAGGCTCTCAACACCCCCCCCCCCCCGGTAATACTACAGGCCTGGTAAGCATTGCATAGTCACTGTAAGAACTACTTCACTTCAAACCAACATTATTTGTGATTCCTCAGTACCGTACATGCTATAAACTACAGACAGAAGGAGAATTGAGTGCCTTTTCAACCACGCACGCACCTGTTAAAGATGGCGTCTGGCGCCAGCATCCTACTTGAGGCTGTGGCAAGCTTACTCCAGGAACACCATGAGAATATTTTGCAATCCTGGTCTGCTGAATGGAGTAACCTCCGTGCTCTAACTCAGCGAATTAACCAGCAACGTCTGATTCCAAGCGATTCACCAGAACAACCTGACAAAGTTTTAAATTTTTGGGAGCTCATCCTGCCAAACCCTCCACCCCAAGCCCAAGTTCAAGTTAAGGCAATCCAGAATATAAGTATACCCGTAAGCAATCCTCAGGCTAATTACCCAGAGGGCAGCTTAGACAAGAGAGCGTTAAAACTATACCCCTCAGTGAAGCAACTTGACTTAGAGGCGACTCACCTCTCCCCGATCCTCAAAGACACAGACGAGCTGTTTCAAGAGCAGGAAGACTGGGAGGCCGATGTCCTTGCAGAGTTACAGACCATAGTAGTGCAGCCCAATATTGCGGAGGTTCGCTTTACATGCGATGATGCCGGCTTCCACTATGCAGCATCCCAGGCGATACATATTAGAGAAGACTGGCCAGATAACAGGATATGTTTACCCTAGGGCAAACTTGGATCCTATGAGAAAACCCACAGTAAGAGACACTTACACTTCCTTAATACCAAGAAGCTCACGGAGGGATCGGCTTTCTCGGTGGACCTGCGGGACTTCATTAAGCTTCTGCAGAGGTGAAGGGTCAGCTGGACAACAAACAGTGAGTCAGCCCCTGAAGACACTGTTTGTAGGCACAGAAGTGGCCAGCTTGACTCAGCGATGTGGAGTGGGTTAAAACTTATATACTCTGGGGGTCTTGCTGGACATACATTGGATGCTGCTTTTTCTTTCGCTTTGGACTTTTTTTTTTTTTTTTGCCTATGCTCATGTTGTTTGTATGGGCGACATGATTGAGTCAGATCCAGTAAAAGTTTAGATCTTTTTTTTTTCTTACTCATGTCGCTAGCGCATTTGGTATATGCTGGGCAATGTGCAACTTGTATGCAGCTGTATATTACTCTATGCAGAGCCGCGTTAAAGTTTATCCATATTAACCCAAATAGACAGGTAATGGTAAAATAAGGCTGGGATCACTTGCTACTCACCTCATATAGGGGAATGGTTTTTATGTAAGGATATTATAGTAAATCTTATGAGCACGCCTCTGAAATATCTATGGCATTCCAGCTAAAAAAATACTAAGACCTTAAGCATTCAAACTAAGAATAAACAATGCCCAAGATACTCAATATATCTGAAACTGATAAGGTGGCCTTTTAGCAGATTTTTGAATGTCTACTGCTAATGTTTGATTGTTATGTTCATGTCTATATTATTTTACTAGCCTATTTACCTATTTATCATCAAGATGTAGTTCAATATATTTTGCAATAGTACATTTTAGTAGTTACAGCTAGGACATTTGTTACGAATGTACCCTTAAAAGGCAAAGGACACTCTAATCTATAGCTACCTGTATTATATTATAGAGCGCCCCCCACTAGGGATCAGCTAAGATTTCCCCTGCTTCTGTGGGGTGGGTTTATATTTCAATATTGCATATTTTATAAAATATAAAATCATAATAGCATGGTATTACTTTATAGTGGGTAATAACCAACCCTGTTCTTACTTATAAGAGTCAGTTGCATACAACGTAGCCTTAGACTGATTTGTTCCTTTGTTTAGCATGATCTAATCTGTTCATTGTAGACATGATTTTAGATCGCTTAATAAAGACTTTCTTATGTAAACACTTTAATCTGTTTAAAATGTGCGAATACCTAAAGATGTCTACAATAATGTTTGTAATATTGTGCAGATTTGAAAAGCAAACCTGTGATATTTCAGTATTGTCTGTATGGGCAATTCAGTGTAAGGAAGAAAACAAATAATAAAAAAAAAAACATGTCTACTGTACAACAGGTGTTTGAGATCCTTGAAAAATGCCATAAATATTTGTTCTACTTTGCCAAAATTCCATGGCCAAACACAAATTATTCATCTACCTTAAGACATGAAACCCAACCTTTTTCTTTCATGATTAAGATAGAACATACAATTTTAACCCCTTAATGACCAGACCAGACCATTTTTCAATTTTCTTACCCTTAATGACAAAGGCTATTTTTACATTTCTGCTGTGTTTGTGTTTAGCTGTAATTTTCCTCTTACACATTTACTGTACCCACACATATTATATACCGTTTTTCTCGGCATTAAATGGACTTTCTAAAGATACCATTATTTTCATCATATCTTATAATTTCCTATAAAAAAAATATAAAATATGAGGAAAAAATTGAAAAAAACACACTTTTTCTAACTTTGACCCCCAAAATCTGTTACACATCTACAATCACTAAAAAACACCCATGCTAAATAGTTTCTAAATTTTATCCTGAGTTTAGAAATACCCAATGTTTACATATTCTTTACTTTTTTTGCAAGTTATAGGGCCATAAATACAAGTAGCACTTTGCTATTTCCAAACCCCTTTTTTTCAAAATTAGCGCTAGTTACATTGGAACCCTGATATCTGTCAGGAAAACCTGAATATCCCTTGACATGTATATATATTTTTTTAGAAGACAACCCAAAGTATTGATCTAGGTCCATTTTGGTATATTTCATGCCACCATTTCACCGCCAAATGTCATCAAATAAAAAAAAAAGTTCACTTTTTCACAAATTTTGTCACAAACTTTAGGTTTCCCACTGAAATTATTTACAAACAGCTTCTGCAATTAAGGCACAAATGGTTGTAAATGCTTGTTTGGGATCCCCTTTGTTCAGAAATAGCAGACATATATGGCTTTGGGGTTGCTTTTTTGGTAATTAGAAGGCCGCTAAATGCTGCTGCGCACCACACGTAAATTATGCCCAGCAGTGAAGGGGTTAATTAGGTAGGTTGTAGGGAGCTTGCATGGTTAATTTTAGCTTTAGGGTAGTGTAGTAGACAACCCCAAGTATTGATCTAGGCCCATTTTGATATATTTTATGCCACTATTTCCCCCGCCAAATGCGAGCAAACAATTAAAAAAAAATTCATTTTTCACAATTTAAGGTTTCTCACTGAAAGTATTTACAAACAGCTTGTGCTATTATGGCACAAATTGTTGTAAAAGCTTCTTTGGGATACCCTTTGTTCAGAAATAGCAGACTTATATGGCTTTGGCATTGCTTTTTGGTAATTAGAAGGCCGCTAAATGCTGCTGCGCACCACACGTAAATTATGCCCAGCAGTGAAGGGGTTAATTAGGTAGGTTGTAGGGAGCTTGCAGGGTTAATTTTAGCTTTAGGGTAGAGATCAGCCTCCCACCTGACACATCCCACCCCCTGATCCCTCCCAAACAGCTCTCTTCCCTCCCCCACCCCACAATTGTCCCCACCATCTTAAGTACTGGCAGAAAGTCTGCCAGTACTAAATAAAAGGAGTTTTTCTTTTATTTAAATAAAAAAAAAAAAATGTTTTAGCTGTGATGGACCCCTGCCTTAGCCCCAACCTCCATGATCCCCCCCCAGCTCTCTAACCCTCTCCCCTACCTAATTGCCGCCATCTTGGGTACTAGCAGCCCCCCACAATACCCCAACCCCCTCCCAGATCCTTATATATTTATTTTTTTAAAATCTTTTTTCTCCCCTCTTCCCTCCTCATTGGTGTCAGTGGCCAGCTAATCGCGCGTGCGCACGCGCGCCCCCGTGCACACGCGCACGCGCGCCCCCGCACGCTCCCGGCACCCGGCATGCACATTTTACTTACAGGAACCGGATGCCGGGTAGCGATGGGCCGCCCACCCACCTCCCTGTTATGCTCCCACCCACCAACGAACGGCACCATCGCTACCGGTGCAGAGAGGGCCACAGAGTGGCTCTCTCTGCATCGGAGTCTTCTAAAAAGGTATTGCAGGATGCCTCCATATGGAGGCATCACTGCAATACCCTGAGAGCTGCTGGAAGCGATTGCGATCGCTTCCAGCACTCTGTTAGACAACTGACGTACCAGGTACGTCTATTGTCATTAACTGGTTGTCAATGAATGACGTACCTGGTACGTCAGTTGTCATTAAGGGGTTAAACAACCTTTCAATTTACTTATTT
Source organism: Bombina bombina (assembly GCF_027579735.1). Taxonomy (NCBI): domain Eukaryota; kingdom Metazoa; phylum Chordata; class Amphibia; order Anura; family Bombinatoridae; genus Bombina; species Bombina bombina. The sequence continues at coordinate 159,107,314 of NC_069505.1, read as the reverse complement.
TATCAAATGTGCTTCATTGTCTTGGTATCTATTGTTGATGTGGCAGCAATTCACTAGTTAGAGCTAGCTGAACAAATCTGGTAAGCTAATGAAAAGAGGCATATCTATATATATTTGTATAAAAAAATGAAAATAGGGAGAAAAACTATTGTTTTCTAAAACACCTAAATACTGGTGTTTAAAAATTAGAAAATATCTTTAGTTATTTTTTTATGTAAAACCTAGACCGCGTTAACTGATCATAGGCCTGGTGCAGACCCCTAAAAATCATATAAATTCAGAATGTTTTTATAGGAGAAAAACATTATGACATAGCAGAGCTATACGAGGATACTATGTGTAAAGTAGGGGAAAGCAGCACTCAGAAATAGTTAACTCCTAGTTGATCTAATATGTAGATTGAAGGCTGAAAAAGTGTATCCAAACAAAGAAACATCTAACACATACCGGTCACTTCAAAATACCATGGCCTAGATTTGGAGTTCGGCGGTAAAAGGGCTGTTAACGCTCCGCGGGCTTTTTTCTGGCCGCACCATAAATTTAACTCTGGTATCGAGAGTTCAAACAAATGCTGCGTTAGGCTCCAAAAAAGGAGCGTAGAGCATTTTTACCGCAAATGCAACTCTCGATACCAGAGTTGCTTACGGACGCGGCCGGCCTCAAAAACGTGCTCGTGCACGATTCCCCCATAGGAAACAATGTGGCTGTTTGAGCTGAAAAAAAACCTAACACCTGCAAAAAAGCAGCGTTCAGCTCCTAACGCAGCCCCATTGTTTCCTATGGGGAAACACTTCCTACGTCTGCACCTAACACTCTAACATGTACCCTGAGTCTAAACACCCCTAACCTTACACTTATTAACCCCTAATCTGCCGCCCCCGCTATCGCTGACCCCTGCATATTTTTTTAAACCCCTAATCTGCCGCTCCGTAAACCGCCGCAACCTACGTTATCCCTATGTACCCCTAATCTGCTGCCCTAACATCGCCGACCCCTATATTATATTTATTAACCCCTAATCTGCCCCCCTCAACGTCGCCGACACCTGCCTACACTTATTAACCCCTAATTTTCCGAGCGGAGCTCACCGCTATTCTAATAAATGGATTAACCCCTAAAGCTAAGTCTAACCCTAACACTAACACCCCCCTAAATTAAATATAATTTTAATCTAACGAAATAAATTAACTCTTATTAAATAAATGATTCCTATTTAAAGCTAAATACTTACCTGTAAAATAAATCCTAATATAGCTACAATATAAATTATAATTATATTATAGCTATTTTAGGATTAATATTTATTTTACAGGCAACTTTGTAATTATTTTAACCAGGTACAATAGCTATTAAATAGTTAAGAACTATTTAATAGTTACCTAGTTAAAATAATAACAAATTTACCTGTAAAATAAATCCTAACCTAAGATATAATTAAACCTAACACTACCTTATCAATAAAATAATTAAATAAACTACCTACAATTACCTACAATTAACCTAACACTACACTATCAATAAATTAATTAAACACAATTCCTACAAATAAATACAATTAAATAAACTAGCTAAAGTACAAAAAATAAAAAAGAACTAAGTTACAGAAAATAAAAAAATATTTACAAACATAAGAAAAATATTACAACAATTTTAAACTAATTACACCTACTCTAAGCCCCCTAATAAAAAAACAAAGCCCCCCAAAATAAAAAATTCCCTACCCTATTCTAAATTAAAAAAGTTACAAGCTCTTTTACCTTACCAGCCCTGAACAGGGCCCTTTGCGGGGCATGCCCCAAGAAGTTCAGCTCTTTTGCCTGTAAAAAAAAACATACAATACCCCCCCCCCAACATTACAACCCACCACCCACATACCCCTAATCTAACCCAAACCCCCCTTAAATAAACCTAACACTAATCCCCTGAAGATCTTCCTACCTTGTCTTCACCATCCAGGTATCACCGATCCGTCCTGGCTCCAAGATCTTCATCCAACCCAAGCGGGGGTTGGCGATCCATAATCCGGTGCTGAAGAGGTCCAGAAGAGGCTCCAAAGTCTTCCTCCTATCCAGCAAGAAGAGGACATCCGGACCGGCAAACATCTTCTCCAAGCGGCATCTTCGATCTTCTTCCATCCGGAGCGAAGCGGCAGGATCCTGAAGACCTCCAGCGCGGAACATCCATCCGGACCGACGACTGAACGACGAATGACTGTTCCTTTAAGGGACGTCATCCAAGATGGCGTCCCTCGAATTCCGATTGGCTGATAGGATTCTATCAGCCAATCGGAATTAAGGTAGGAATTTTCTGATTGGCTGATGGAATCAGCCAATCAGAATCAAGTTCAATCCGATTGGCTGATCCAATCAGCCAATCAGATTGAGCTTGCATTCTATTGGCTGTTCCAATCAGCCAATAGAATGCGAGCTCAATCTGATTGGCTGATTGGATCGGCCAATCGGATTGAACTAGATTCTGATTGGCTGATTCCATCAGCCAATCAGAAAATTCCTACCTTAATTCCGATTGGCTGATAGAATCCTATCAGCCAATCGGAATTCGAGGGACGCCATCTTGGATGACGTCCCTTAAAGGAACAGTCATTCGTCGTTCAGTCGTCGGTCCGGATGGATGTTCCGCGCTGGAGGTCTTCAGGATCCTGCCGCTTCGCTCCGGATGGAAGAAGATCGAAGATGCCGCTTGGAGAAGATGTTTGCCGGTCCGGATGTCCTCTTCTTGCCGGATAGGAGGAAGACTTTGGAGCCTCTTCTGGACCTCTTCAGCACCGGATTATGGATCGCCAACCCCCGCTTGGGTTGGATGAAGATCTTGGAGCCAGGACGGATCGGTGATACCTGGATGGTGAAGACAAGGTAGGAAGATCTTCAGGGGATTAGTGTTAGGTTTATTTAAGGGGGGTTTGGGTTAGATTAGGGGTATGTGGGTGGTGGGTTGTAATGTTGGGGGGGGGTATTGTATGTTTTTTTTTACGGCCAAAAGAGCTGAACTTCTTGGGGCATGCCCCGCAAAGGGCCCTGTTCAGGGCTGGTAAGGTAAAAGAGCTTGTAACTTTTTTAATTTAGAATAGGGTAGGGAATTTTTTATTTTGGGGGGCTTTGTTATTTTATTAGGGGGCTTAGAGTAGGTGTAATTAGTTTAAAATTGTTGTAATATTTTTCTTATGTTTGTAAATATTTTTTTATTTTCTGTAACTTAGTTCTTTTTTATTTTTTGTACTTTAGCTAGTTTATTTAATTGTATTTATTTGTAGGAATTGTGTTTAATTAATTTATTGATAGTGTAGTGTTAGGTTAATTGTAGGTAATTGTAGGTAGTTTATTTAATTATTTTATTGATAGGGTAGTGTTAGGTTTAATTATATCTTAGGTTAGGATTTATTTTACAGGTAAATTTGTTATTATTTTAACTAGGTAACTATTAAATAGTTCTTAACTATTTAATAGCTATTGTACCTGGTTAAAATAATTACAAAGTTGCCTGTAAAATAAATATTAATCCTAAAATAGCTATAATATAATTATAATTTATATTGTAGCTATATTAGGATTTATTTTACAGGTAAGTATTTAGCTTTAAATAGGAATCATTTATTTAATAAGAGTTAATTTATTTCGTTAGATTAAAATTATATTTAATTTAGGGGGGTGTTAGTGTTAGTGTTAGACTTAGCTTTAGGGGTTAATACATTTATTAGAATAGCGGTGAGCTCCGGTCGTCAGATTAGGGGTTAATAATTGAAGTTAGGTGTCGGCGATGTTAGGGAGGGCAGATTAGGGGTTAATACTATTTATGATAGGGTTAGTGAGGCGGGTTAGGGGTTCATAACTTTATTATAGTAGCGCTCAGGTCCGCTCGGCAGATTAGGGGTTAATAAGTGTAGGCAGGTGTCGGCGACGTTGAGGGGGGCAGATTAGGGGTTAATAAATATAATATAGGGGTCAGCGATGTTAGGGCAGCAGATTAGGGGTACATAGGGATAACGTAGGTGGCGGCGATTTGCGGTCGGAAGATTAGGGGTTAATTATTTTAAGTAGCTGGCGGTGACGTTGTGGGGGGCAAGTTAGGGGTTAATAAATATAATATAGGGGTCGGCGGGGTTAGGGGCAGCAGATTAGGGGTACATAAGTATAACGTAGGTGGCGGTCGGCAGATTAGGGGTTAAAAATTTTAATCGAGTGGCGGCGATGTGGGGGGACCTCGGTTTAGGGGTACATAGGTAGTTTATGGGTGTTAGTGTACTTTAGAGTACAGTAGTTAAGAGCTCTATGAACCGGCGTTAGCCAGAAAGCTCTTAACTCCTGCTATTTTCAGGCGGCTGGAATCTTGTCGTTAGAGCTCTAACGCTCACTTCAGAAACGACTCTAAATACCAGCGTTAGAAAGATCCCATTGAAAAGATAGGATACGCAAATGGCGTAGGGGGATCTGCGGTATGGAAAAGTCGCGGCTGAAAAGTGAGCGTTAGACCCTTTAATCACTGACTCCAAATACCAGCGGGCGGCCAAAACCAGCGTTAGGAGCCTCTAACGCTGGTTTTGACGGCTACCGCCGAACTCCAAATCTAGGCCCATGACTTTTATTTCCACAACATAAAGCAAAAACAAGAGAAGCATGTTAATTTAAATGCTGAAAATGCCACTGCAGTGGATTGTCTGTTTGGAAAAGTAACCACATGGGTTTATGTTTGATATGTTACAAACAGACAATATGTATCGGAACCTACTAAACATCTAGTTATTAAGGCCTAAAAGGGCTGTTAACGCTCCGCTGGCTTTTTTCTGGCCGCACCATAAATTTAACTCTGGTATCGAGAGTTTAATCAAGTGCTGCGTTAGGCTCCAAAAAAGGAGCGTAGAGCATTTTTACCGCAAATGCAACTCTCGATACCAGAGTTGCTTACGGACGCGGCCGGCCTCAAAAACGTGCTCGTGCACGATTCTCCCATAGGAAACAATGGGGCTGTTTGAGCTGAAAAAAAACCTAACACCTGCAAAAAAGCAGCGTTCAGCTCCTAACGCAGCCCCATTGTTTTCTATGGGGAAACACTTCCTACGTCTGCACCTAACACCCTAACATGTACCCCGAGTCTAAACACCCCTAACCTTACACTTATTAACCCCTAATCTGCCGCCCCCGCTATCGCTGACCCCTGCATATTTTTTTTAACCCGTAATCTGCCGCTCCGTAAACCGCCGCAACCTACGTTATCCCTATGTACCCCTAATCTGCTGCCCTAACATCGCCGACCCCTATATTATATTTATTAACCCCTAATCTGCCCCCCTCAACGTCGCCGACACCTGCCTACACTTATTAACCCCTAATCTGCCGAGCGGACCTGAGCGCTACTATAATAAAGTTATTAACCCCTAATCCGCCTCACTAACCCTATCATAAATAGTATTAACCCCTAATCTGCCCTCCCTAACATCGCCGACACCTACCTTCAATTATTAACCCCTAATCTTCAGATCGGAGCTCACCGCTATTCTAATAAATGGATTAACCCCTAAAGCTAAGTCTAACCCTAACACTAACACCCCCCTAAGTTAAATATAATTTTTATCTAACGAAATAAATTAACTCTTATTAAATAAATGATTCCTATTTAAAGCTAAATACTTACCTGTAAAATAAACCCTAATATAGCTACAATATAAATTATAATTATATTATAGCTATTTTAGGATTAATATTTATTTTACAGGCAACTTTGTAATTATTTTAACCAGGTACAATAGCTATTAAATAGTTAAGAACTATTTAATAGTTACCTAGTTAAAATAATAACAAATTTACCTGTAAAATAAATCCTAACCTAAGATATAATTAAACCTAACACTACCCTATCAATAAAATAATTAAATAAACTACCTACAATTACCTACAATTAACCTAACACTACACTATCAATAAATTAATTAAACACAATTCCTACAAATAAATACAATTAAATAAACTAGCTAAAGTACAAAAAAAAAAAAAAGAACTAAGTTACAGAAAATAAAAAAATATTTACAAACATAAGAAAAATATTACAACAATTTTAAACTAATTACACCTACTCTAAGCCCCCTAATAAAATAACAAAGCCCCCCAAAATAAAAAATTCCCTACCCTATTCTAAATTTAAAAAGTTACAAGCTCTTTTACCTTACCAGCCCTGAACAGGGCCCTTTGCGGGGCATGCCCCAAGAAGTTCAGCTCTTTTGCCTGTAAAAAAAAACATACAATACCCCCTCCCAACATTACAACCCACCACCCACATACCCCTAATCTAACCCAAACCCCCCTTAAATAAACCTAACACTAATCCCCTGAAGATCTTCCTACCTTGTCTTCACCATCCAGGTATCACCGATCCGTCCTGGTTCCAAGATCTTCATCCAACCCAAGCGGGGGTTGGCGATCCATAATCCGGTGCTGAAGAGGTCCAGAAGAGGCTCCAAAGTCTTCCTCCTATCCGGCAAGAAGAGGACATCCGGACCGGCAAACATCTTCTCCAAGCGGCATCTTCGATCTTCTTCCATCCGGAGCGAAGCGGCAGGATCCTGAAGACCTCCAGCGCGGAACATCCATCCGGACCGACGACTGAACGACGAATGACTGTTCCTTTAAGGGACGTCATCCAAGATGGCGTCCCTCGAATTCCGATTGGCTGATAGGATTCTATCAGCCAATCGGAATTAAGGTAGGAATTTTCTGATTGGCTGATGGAATCAGCCAATCAGAATCAAGTTCAATCCGATTGGCTGATCCAATCAGCCAATCAGATTGAGCTTGCATTCTATTGGCTGTTCCAATCAGCCAATAGAATGCGAGCTCAATCTGATTGGCTGATTGGATCGGCCAATCGGATTGAACTAGATTCTGATTGGCTGATTCCATCAGCCAATCAGAAAATTCCTACCTTAATTCCGATTGGCTGATAGAATCCTATCAGCCAATCGGAATTCGAGGGACGCCATCTTGGATGACGTCCCTTAAAGGAACAGTCATTCGTCGTTCAGTCGTCGGTCCGGATGGATGTTCCGCGCTGGAGGTCTTCAGGATCCTGCCGCTTCGCTCCGGATGGAAGAAGATCGAAGATGCCGCTTGGAGAAGATGTTTGCCGGTCCGGATGTCCTCTTCTTGCCGGATAGGAGGAAGACTTTGGAGCCTCTTCTGGACCTCTTCAGCACCGGATTATGGATCGCCAACCCCCGCTTGGGTTGGATGAAGATCTTGGAGCCAGGACGGATCGGTGATACCTGGATGGTGAAGACAAGGTAGGAAGATCTTCAGGGGATTAGTGTTAGGTTTATTTAAGGGGGGTTTGGGTTAGATTAGGGGTATGTGGGTGGTGGGTTGTAATGTTGGGGGGGGTATTGTATGTTTTTTTTTACGGCCAAAAGAGCTGAACTTCTTGGGGCATGCCCCGCAAAGGGCCCTGTTCAGGGCTGGTAAGGTAAAAGAGCTTGTAACTTTTTTAATTTAGAATAGGGTAGGGAATTTTTTATTTTGGGGGGCTTTGTTATTTTATTAGGGGGCTTAGAGTAGGTGTAATTAGTTTAAAATTGTTGTAATATTTTTCTTATGTTTGTAAATATTTTTTTATTTTCTGTAACTTAGTTCTTTTTTATTTTTTGTACTTTAGCTAGTTTATTTAATTGTATTTATTTGTAGGAATTGTGTTTAATTAATTTATTGATAGTGTAGTGTTAGGTTAATTGTAGGTAATTGTAGGTAGTTTATTTAATTATTTTATTGATAGGGTAGTGTTAGGTTTAATTATATCTTAGGTTAGGATTTATTTTACAGGTAAATTTGTTATTATTTTAACTAGGTAACTATTAAATAGTTCTTAACTATTTAATAGCTATTGTACCTGGTTAAAATAATTACAAAGTTGCCTGTAAAATAAATATTAATCCTAAAATAGCTATAATATAATTATAATTTATATTGTAGCTATATTAGGATTTATTTTACAGGTAAGTATTTAGCTTTAAATAGGAATCATTTATTTAATAAGAGTTAATTTATTTCGTTAGATTAAAATTATATTTAATTTAGGGGGGTGTTAGTGTTAGTGTTAGACTTAGCTTTAGGGGTTAATACATTTATTAGAATAGCGGTGAGCTCCGGTCGTCAGATTAGGGGTTAATAATTGAAGTTAGGTGTCGGCGATGTTAGGGAGGGCAGATTAGGGGTTAATACTATTTATGATAGGGTTAGTGAGGCGGGTTAGGGGTTCATAACTTTATTATAGTAGCGCTCAGGTCCGCTCGGCAGATTAGGGGTTAATAAGTGTAGGCAGGTGTCGGCGACGTTGAGGGGGGCAGATTAGGGGTTAATAAATATAATATAGGGGTCAGCGATGTTAGGGCAGCAGATTAGGGGTACATAGGGATAACGTAGGTGGCGGCGATTTGCGGTCGGAAGATTAGGGGTTAATTATTTTAAGTAGCTGGCGGTGACGTTGTGGGGGGCAAGTTAGGGGTTAATAAATATAATATAGGGGTCGGCGGGGTTAGGGGCAGCAGATTAGGGGTACATAAGTATAACGTAGGTGGCGGTCGGCAGATTAGGGGTTAAAAATTTTAATCGAGTGGCGGCGATGTGGGGGGACCTCGGTTTAGGGGTACATAGGTAGTTTATGGGTGTTAGTGTACTTTAGAGTACAGTAGTTAAGAGCTCTATGAACCGGCGTTAGCCAGAAAGCTCTTAACTCCTGCTATTTTCAGGCGGCTGGAATCTTGTCGTTAGAGCTCTAACGCTCACTTCAGAAACGACTCTAAATACCAGCGTTAGAAAGATCCCATTGAAAAGATAGGATACGCAAATGGCGTAGGGGGATCTGCGGTATGGAAAAGTCGCGGCTGAAAAGTGAGCGTTAGACCCTTTAATCACTGACTCCAAATACCAGCGGGCGGCCAAAACCAGCGTTAGGAGCCTCTAACGCTGGTTTTGACGGCTACCGCCGAACTCCAAATCTAGGCCCATGACTTTTATTTCCACAACATAAAGCAAAAACAAGAGAAGCATGTTAATTTAAATGCTGAAAATGCCACTGCAGTGGATTGTCTGTTTGGAAAAGTAACCACATGGGTTTATGTTTGATATGTTACAAACAGACAATATGTATCGGAACCTACTAAACATCTAGTTATTAAGGCCTAAAAGGGCTGTTAACGCTCCGCTGGCTTTTTTCTGGCCGCACCATAAATTTAACTCTGGTATCGAGAGTTTAATCAAGTGCTGCGTTAGGCTCCAAAAAAGGAGCGTAGAGCATTTTTACCGCAAATGCAACTCTCGATACCAGAGTTGCTTACGGACGCGGCCGGCCTCAAAAACGTGCTCGTGCACGATTCTCCCATAGGAAACAATGGGGCTGTTTGAGCTGAAAAAAAACCTAACACCTGCAAAAAAGCAGCGTTCAGCTCCTAACGCAGCCCCATTGTTTTCTATGGGGAAACACTTCCTACGTCTGCACCTAACACCCTAACATGTACCCCGAGTCTAAACACCCCTAACCTTACACTTATTAACCCCTAATCTGCCGCCCCCGCTATCGCTGACCCCTGCATATTTTTTTTAACCCCTAATCTGCCGCTCCGTAAACCGCAGCAACCTACGTTATCCCTATGTACCCCTAATCTGCTGCCCTAACATCGCCGACCCCTATATTATATTTATTAACCCCTAATCTGCCCCCCTCAACGTCGCCGACACCTGCCTACACTTATTAACCCCTAATCTGCCGAGCGGACCTGAGCGCTACTATAATAAAGTTATTAACCCCTAATCCGCCTCACTAACCCTATCATAAATAGTATTAACCCCTAATCTGCCCTCCCTAACATCGCCGACACCTACCTTCAATTATTTACCCCTAATCTTCCGATCGGAGCTCACCGCTATTCTAATAAATGGATTAACCCCTAAAGCTAAGTCTAACCCTAACACTAACACCCCCCTAAGTTAAATATAATTTTTATCTAACGAAATAAATTAACTCTTATTAAATAAATGATTCCTATTTAAAGCTAAATACTTACCTGTAAAATAAACCCTAATATAGCTACAATATAAATTATAATTATATTATAGCTATTTTAGGATTAATATTTATTTTACAGGCAACTTTGTAATTATTTTAACCAGGTACAATAGCTATTAAATAGTTAAGAACTATTTAATAGTTACCTAGTTAAAATAATAACAAATTTACCTGTAAAATAAATCCTAACCTAAGATATAATTAAACCTAACACTACCCTATCAATAAAATAATTAAATAAACTACCTACAATTACCTACAATTAACCTAACACTACACTATCAATAAATTAATTAAACACAATTCCTACAAATAAATACAATTAAATAAACTAGCTAAAGTACAAAAAAAAAAAAAGAACTAAGTTACAGAAAATAAAAAAATATTTACAAACATAAGAAAAATATTACAACAATTTTAAACTAATTACACCTACTCTAAGCCCCCTAATAAAATAACAAAGCCCCCCAAAATAAAAAATTCCCTACCCTATTCTAAATTTAAAAAGTTACAAGCTCTTTTACCTTACCAGCCCTGAACAGGGCCCTTTGCGGGGCATGCCCCAAGAAGTTCAGCTCTTTTGCCTGTAAAAAAAAACATACAATACCCCCTCCCAACATTACAACCCACCACCCACATACCCCTAATCTAACCCAAACCCCCCTTAAATAAACCTAACACTAATCCCCTGAAGATCTTCCTACCTTGTCTTCACCATCCAGGTATCACCGATCCGTCCTGGTTCCAAGATCTTCATCCAACCCAAGCGGGGGTTGGCGATCCATAATCCGGTGCTGAAGAGGTCCAGAAGAGGCTCCAAAGTCTTCCTCCTATCCGGCAAGAAGAGGACATCCGGACCGGCAAACATCTTCTCCAAGCGGCATCTTCGATCTTCTTCCATCCGGAGCGAAGCGGCAGGATCCTGAAGACCTCCAGCGCGGAACATCCATCCGGACCGACGACTGAACGACGAATGACTGTTCCTTTAAGGGACGTCATCCAAGATGGCGTCCCTCGAATTCCGATTGGCTGATAGGATTCTATCAGCCAATCGGAATTAAGGTAGGAATCAGCCAATCAGATTGAGCTCGCATTCTATTGGCTGATTGGAACAGCCAATAGAATGCGAGCTCAATCTGATTGGCTGATTGGATCGGCCAATCGGATTGAACTAGATTCTGATTGGCTGATTCCATCAGCCAATCAGAAAATTCCTACCTTAATTCCGATTGGCTGATAGAATCCTATCAGCCAATCGGAATTCGAGGGACGCCATCTTGGATGACGTCCCTTAAAGGAACAATCATTCGTCGTTCAGTCGTCGGTCCGGATGGATGTTCCGCGCTGGAGGTCTTCAGGATCCTGCCGCTTTGCTCCGGATGGAAGAAGATCGAAGATGCCGCTTGGAGAAGATGTTTGCCGGTCCGGATGTCCTCTTCTTGCCGGATAGGAGGAAGACTTTGGAGCCTCTTCTGGACCTCTTCAGCACCGGATTATGGATCGCCAACCCCCGCTTGGGTTGGATGAAGATCTTGGAGCCAGGACGGATCGGTGATACCTGGATGGTGAAGACAAGGTAGGAAGATCTTCAGGGGATTAGTGTTAGGTTTATTTAAGGGGGGTTTGGGTTAGATTAGGGGTATGTGGGTGGTGGGTTGTAATGTTGGGGGGGGGGTATTGTATGTTTTTTTTTACAGGCAAAAGAGCTGAAATTCTTGGGGCATGCCCCGCAAAGGGCCCTGTTCAGGGCTGGTAAGGTAAAAGAGCTTGTAACTTTTTTAATTTAGAATAGGGTAGGGAATTTTTTATTTTGGGGGGCTTTGTTATTTTATTAGGGGGCTTAGAGTAGGTGTAATTAGTTTAAAATTGTTGTAATATTTTTCTTATGTTTGTAAATATTTTTTTATTTTCTGTAACTTAGTTCTTTTTTATTTTTTGTACTTTAGCTAGTTTATTTAATTGTATTTATTTGTAGGAATTGTGTTTAATTAATTTATTGATAGTGTAGTGTTAGGTTAATTGTAGGTAATTGTAGGTAGTTTATTTAATTATTTTATTGATAGGGTAGTGTCAGGTTTAATTATATCTTAGGTTAGGATTTATTTTACAGGTAAATTTGTTATTATTTTAACTAGGTAACTATTAAATAGTTCTTAACTATTTAATAGCTATTGTACCTGGTTAAAATAATTACAAAGTTGCCTGTAAAATAAATATTAATCCTAAAATAGCTATAATATAATTATAATTTATATTGTAGCTATATTAGGATTTATTTTACAGGTAAGTATTTAGCTTTAAATAGGAATCATTTATTTAATAAGAGTTAATTTATTTCGTTAGATGTAAATTATATTTAACTTAGGGGGGTGTTAGTGTTAGGGTTAGACTTAGCTTTAGCGGTTAATCCATTTATTAGAATAGCGGTGAGCTCCGATCGGAAGATTAGGGGTAAATAATTGAAGGTATGTGTCGGCGATGTTAGGGAGGGCAGATTAGGGGTTAATACTATTTATGATAGGGTTAGTGAGGCGGATTAGGGGTTAATAACTTTATTATAGTAGCGCTCAGGTCCGCTCGGCAGATTAGGAGTTAATAAGTGTAGGCAGGTGTCGGCGACGTTGTGGGGGGCAGATTAGGGGTTAATAAATATAATATAGGGGTCGGCGGTGTTAGGGGTAGCAGATTAGGGGTACATAGGGATAACGTAGGTGGCGGCGCTTTGCGGTCGGAAGATTAGGGGTTAATTATTTTAAGTAGCTGGCGGCGATGTTGTGGGGGGCTGGTTAGGGGTTAATAAATATAATACAGGGGTCGGCGGGGTTAGGGGCAGCAGATTAGGGGTACATAAATATAACGTAGGTGGCGGTCGGCAGATTAGGGGTTAAAAATTTTAATCGAGTGTCGGCGATGTGGGGGGGCCTCGGTTTAGGGGTACATAGGTAGTTTATGGGTGTTAGTGTACTTTAGGGTACAGTAGTTAAGAGCTTTATGAACCGGCGTTAGCCAGAAAGCTCTTAACTCCTGCTATTTTCAGGCGGCTGGAATCTTGTCGTTAGAGCTCTAACGCTCACTTCAGAAACGACTCTAAATACCAGCGTTAGAAAGATCCCATTGAAAAGATAGGCTACGCAAATGGCGTAGGGGGATCTGCGGTATGGAAAAGTCGCGGCTGAAAAGTGAGCGTTAGACCCTTTAATCACTGACTCCAAATACCAGCGGGCGGCCAAAACCAGCGTTAGGAGCCTCTAACGCTGGTTTTGACGGCTACCGCCGAACTCCAAATCTAGGCCTAAATGTTTTACGAAAGACAGCAAAAAATACCATATAATCAGTATATTATGCAGACACAGATGGAAAATCATAAACCATAGTCCTGTATTAAGAGACTGTTGTTATCCAGATTAATATCTTATATGTCTCAAAGTCACTGCTGAAAATGGTATTATGTATCACACATTTAACTGACAAAACCGAGGTAAAAACAGAATTTATGCTTACCTGATAAATTACTTTCTCCAACGGTGTGTCCGGTCCACGGCGTCATCCTTACTTGTGGGATATTCTCTTCCCCAACAGGAAATGGCAAAGAGTCCCAGCAAAGCTGGTCACATGATCCCTCCTAGGCTCCGCCTACCCCAGTCATTCGACCGACGGACAGGAGGAAATATATATAGGAGAAATCATATGATACCGTGGTGACTGTAGTTAGAGAAAATAATTCATCAGACCTGATTAAAAAAACCAGGGCGGGCCGTGGACCGGACACACCGTTGGAGAAAGTAATTTATCAGGTAAGCATAAATTCTGTTTTCTCCAACATAGGTGTGTCCGGTCCACGGCGTCATCCTTACTTGTGGGAACCAATACCAAAGCTTTAGGACACGGATGAAGGGAGGGAGCAAATCAGGTCACCTAAACGGAAGGTACCACAGCTTGCAAAACCTTTCTCCCAAAAATAGCCTCCGAAGAAGCAAAAGTATCAAATTTGTAAAATTTGGCAAAAGTGTGCAGTGAAGACCAAGTCGCTGCCTTACATATCTGGTCAACAGAAGCCTCGTTCTTGAAGGCCCATGTAGAAGCCACAGCCCTAGTGGAGTGAGCTGTGATTCTTCCGGGAGGCTGCCGTCCGGCAGTCTCATAAGCCAATCGGATAATGCTTTTAAGCCAAAAGGAAAGAGAGGTAGAAGTCGCTTTTTGACCTCTCCTTTTACCAGAATAAACAACAAACAAGGAAGATGTTTGTCTGAAATCTTTAGTAGCCTCTAAATAGAATTTTAGAGCACGGACTACGTCCAAATTGTGTAACAAACGTTCCTTCTTTGAAACTGGATTCGGACACAAAGAAGGTACAACTATCTCCTGGTTAATATTTTTGTTGGAAACAACATTCGGAAGAAAACCAGGCTTAGTACGCAAAACCACCTTATCTGCATGGAACACCAGATAGGGCGGAGAACACTGCAGAGCAGATAACTCTGAAACTCGTCTAGCAGAAGAAATTGCAACCAAAAACAAAACTTTCCAAGATAATAACTTAATATCTACGGAATGTAAGGGTTCAAACGGAACCCCTTGAAGAACTGAAAGAACTAGATTTAGACTCCAGGGAGGAGTCAAAGGTCTGTAAACAGGCTTGATTCTAACCAGAGCCTGAACAAATGCTTGAACATCTGGCACAGCTGCCAGCCTTTTGTGAAGTAAAACAGATAAAGCAGAGATCTGTCCCTTCAGAGAACTTGCAGATAATCCTTTCTCCAAACCTTCTTGTAGAAAGGCTAGAATCTTAGGAATTTTTATCTTGTTCCATGGGAATCCTTTAGATTCACACCAATAGATATATTTTTTCCATATTTTATGGTAAATTTTTCTAGTTACAGGCTTTCTAGCCTGAATCAGAGTATCTATTACAGAATCTGAAAACCCACGCTTTGATAAAATCAAGCGTTCAATCTCCAAGCCGTCAGTTGGAGGGAAACCAGATTCGGATGTTCGAATGGACCTTGAACAAGAAGGTCCTGTCTCAAAGGTAGCTTCCATGGTGGAGCCAATGACATATTCACCAGGTCTGCATACCAAGTCCTGCGTGGCCACGCAGGAGCTATCAAGATTACCGAAGCCCTCTCCTGATTGATCCTGGCTACCAGCCTGGGAATGAGAGGAAACGGTGGGAATACATAAGCTAGGCTGAAGGTCCAAGGTGCTACTAGTGCATCTACTAGAGTCGCCTTGGGATCCCTGGATCTGGACCCGTAGCAAGGAACCTTGAAGTTCTGACGAGACGCCATCAGATCCATGTCTGGAATGCCCCATAATTGAGTTATTTGGGCAAAGATTTCCGGATGGAGTTCCCACTCCCCCGGATGGAATGTCTGACGACTCAGAAAATCCGCTTCCCAATTTTCCACTCCTGGGATGTGGATTGCAGACAAGTGGCAGGAGTGATCCTCCGCCCATTGAATTATTTTGGTCACTTCTTCCATCGCCAGGGAACTCCTTGTTCCCCCCTGATGATTGATATATGCAACAGTCGTCATGTTGTCTGATTGAAACCTTATGAATTTGGCCTTTGCTAGTTGAGGCCAAGCTTTGAGAGCATTGAATATCGCTCTCAGTTCCAGAATGTTTATCGGGAGAAGAGATTCTTCCCGAGACCATAGACCCTGAGCTTTCAGGGGTTCCCAGACCGCACCCCAGCCCACCAGGCTGGCGTCGGTCGTGACAATGACCCACTCTGGTCTGCGGAAGCTCATTCTCTGTGACAGATTGTCCAGGGTCAGCCACCAACGGAGTGAATCTCTGGTCTTTTGATCTACTTGAATCGTCGGAGACAAGTCTGTATAATCCCCATTCCACTGTCTGAGCATGCACAGTTGTAATGGTCTTAGATGAATTCGTGCAAAAGGAACTATGTCCATTGCTGCAACCATCAATCCTATTACTTCCATGCACTGTGCTATGGAAGGACGAAGAACAGAATGAAGTACTTGACAAGAGCTTAGAATGTTTGATTTTCTGACCTCTGTCAGAAAAATCCTCATTTCTAAGGAATCTATTATCGTTCCCAAGAAGGGAACTCTTGTTGACGGGGACAGAGAACTTTTTTCTTTGTTCACCTTCCATCCGGGAGATCTGAGAAAGGCTAGGACGATGTCCGTATGAGCCTTTGCTTTTGACAGAGACGACGCTTGAATCAGGATGTCGTCCAAGTAAGGTACTACTGCAATGCCCCTTGGTCTTAGAACCGCTAGAAGGGACCCTAGTACCTTTGTGAAAATCCTTGGAGCAGTGGCTAATCCGAATGGAAGTGCCACAAACTGGTAATGCTTGTCCAGAAAAGCGAACCTTAGGAACTGATGATGTTCCTTGTGGATAGGAATATGTAGGTACGCATCCTTTAAATCCACGGTAGTCATAAATTGATTTTCCTGGATAGTAGGTAGGATCGTTCGAATAGTTTCCATTTTGAACGATGGAACCTTGAGAAATTTGTTTAGGATCTTGAGATCCAAAATTGGTCTGAATGTTCCCTCTTTTTTGGGAACTATGAACAGGTTGGAATAAAAACCCATCCCTTGTTCTCTTATTGGAACTGGATGAATCACTCCCATCTTTAACAGGTCTTCTACACAATGTAAGAATGCCTGTCTTTTTATTTGGTTTGAAGATAATTGAGACCTGTGGAACCTTCCCCTTGGGGGTAGTTCCTTGAATTCCAGGAGATAACCTTGAGAAACTATTTCTAGCGCCCAAGGATCCTGAACATCTCTTGCCCAAGCCTGAGCAAAGAGAGAAAGTCTGCCCCCCACCAGATCCGGTCCCGGATCGGGGGCCATCCCTTCATGCTGTTTTGGTAGCAGTGGTAGGCTTCTTGGCCTGCTTACCCTTGTTCCAGCCTTGCATTGGTCTCCAGGCTGGTTTGGGTTGTGAAGTATTACCCTCTTGCTTAGAGGATGTAGAGTTAGAGGCTGGTCCGTTTCTGCGAAAGGGACGAAAATTAGGCTTATTTTTAGCCTTAAAAGACCTATCCTGTGGGAGGGCGTGGCCCTTTCCCCCGGTGATGTCTGAAATAATCTCTTTCAAATCAGGTCCAAATAATGTTTTACCCTTGAAAGGGATGTTAAGCAATTTTGTCTTGGAAGACACATCCGCTGACCAAGACTTTAGCCAAAGCGCTCTGCGCGCCACGATAGCAAACCCTGAATTTTTCGCCACTAATCTAGCTAATTGCAAAGCGGCATCTAAAATAAAAGAGTTAGCCAATTTAAGTGCTTGAACTCTGTCCATAACCTCCTCATACGAAGATTCTTTATTGAGCGACTTTTCTAGTTCCTCGAACCAGAAACACGCTGCCGTAGTGACAGGAACAATGCATGAAATTGGTTGTAGAAGGTAACCTTGCTGAACAAAAATCTTTTTAAGCAAACCCTCTAATTTTTTATCCATAGGATCTTTGAAAGCACAACTATCTTCGATAGGAATAGTAGTGCGTTTGTTTAGAGTAGAAACCGCCCCCTCGACCTTGGGGACTGTCTGCCATAAGTCCTTTCTGGGGTCGACTATAGGAAATAATTTCTTAAATATAGGGGGGGGACAAAAGGTATGCCGGGCCTTTCCCACTCTTTATTTACTATGTCCGCCACCCGCTTGGGTATAGGAAAAGCGTCGGGGGGCACCGGAACCTCTAGGAACTTGTCCATCTTACATAATTTCTCTGGAATGACCAAATTGTCACAATCATCCAGAGTAGATAATACCTCCTTAAGCAGTGCGCGGAGATGTTCTAATTTAAATTTAAATGTCACAACATCAGGTTCAGCTTGTTGAGAAATTTTTCCTGAATCTGAAATTTCTCCCTCAGACAAAACCTCCCTCCTGGCCCCTTCAGATTGGTGTGAGGGTATGTCAGAACAGTTATCATCAGCGTCCTCTTGCTCTTCAGTGTTTAAAACAGAGCAATCGCGCTTTCTCTGATAAGTAGGCATTTTGGATAAAATGTTTGCTATAGAGTTATCCATTACAGCCGTTAATTGTTGCATGGTAATAAGAATTGGCGCACTAGATGTACTAGGGGCCTCTTGTGTGGGCAAAACTGGTGTAGACACAGAAGGGGATGATGTAGTATCATGTTTACTCCCCTCATTTGAGGAATCATCTTGGGCAATATCATTATCTGTGGCATTGTTGTCCCTACTTTGTTTGGACACTATGGCACAATTATCACATAAATTTAAATGGGGAGACACCTTGGCTTTCATACATATAGAACATAGCTTATCTGATGGTACAGACATGTTAAACAGGCTTAAACTTGTCAACAAAGCACAAAAAACGTTTTAAAATAAAACCGTTACTGTCACTTTAAATTTCAAACTGAAAACACTTTATTACTGAATATGTGAAAAAGTATGAAGGAATTGTTCAAAATTCACCAAAATTTCACCACAGTGTCTTAAAGCCTTATTGCACACCAAATTTCAGAGCTTTAACCCTTAAATTAACGGAACCGGAGCCGTTTTTACATTTAACCCCTATACAGTCCCAGCTATATGCTTTGCTGAGACCCAACCAAGCCCAGAGGGGAATACGATACCAAATGATGCCTTCTATAAGCTTTTTCAGTGATTCTTAGCTCCTCACACATGCATCTGCATGCCTTGCTCTCCAAAAACAACTGCGCATTAGTGGCGCGAAAATGAGGCTCTGTCTATAACTAGAAAAGGCCCCCATCTGAAAAAGGTGTCCAACACAGTGCCTGCCGTTTTTCTAAACAATCCCCAAGATTATAATAACCATTAAAAGTTAGAATCTGCAAAATATGCTTAGCAAAGCAATCGTTTTAGCCCAGAAAAATGTCTACCAGTTTTTTAAGCCCTTATGAAGCCCTTTATTCTTTTATTTAACTAAGAAAATGGCTTACCGGTCCCCATAAGGGGAAATGACAGCCTTCCAACATTACATAGTCTTGTTAGAAATATGGCCAGTCATACCTTAAGCAGAAAAGTCTGCCAACTGTTTCCCCCAACTGAAGTTACTTCATCTCAACAGTCCTGTGTGGAAACAGCAATCGATTTTAGTAACGTCTGCTAAAATCATCTTCCTCTTACAAACAGAAATCTTCATCTTTTTTCTGTTTCAGAGTAAATAGTACATACCAGCACTATTTTAAAATAACAAACACTTGATTGAAGAATAAAAACTACATTTAAACACCAAAAAACTCTTAACCATCTCCGTGGAGATGTTGCCTGTGCAACGGCAAAGAGAATGACTGGGGTAGGCGGAGCCTAGGAGGGATCATGTGACCAGCTTTGCTGGGACTCTTTGCCATTTCCTGTTGGGGAAGAGAATATCCCACAAGTAAGGATGACGCCGTGGACCGGACACACCTATGTTGGAGAAAGCATCCTCAAAATGTCAGTATTCCAGGTATTGCTGTTCTAAGACTTAGAAGCTCATATTTCCAATTTGGCAATTCAACGTAAACAGAAGCATACGACCCTGTTAGCTTGTAGACAGCACGATCCGATTTTGCAAGGCAATTACAAGAGGCATTCAGGTGAGTGGACCGGGACTCCTCCTCTGACGTCCTGTCAATCCCAGGTTGTTCCGTCTGTTTCTTCGCTCAAAAGAAGGCAGATCAGACTTGAAACTCCATTCTTGGGTACATGAAACTCATTTTACCTCCGCTTGACACCTTCCGGACCTTGAAGTATGCACCATTCAAGCTTTCAGGTGCTATACGTTTCCTGCCATTTCATTATTTGTAAAATCAGTTGAAAAGGAAATTGAGCAGTTACCAGATGATTGGATTTGGTTAGACAATTTAACATCTAAAGAAAGACAAGCTCTTAAAGAACTCATGTCAGCAAAAGGAGTAATTTACAAGCCGGCAGACAAGGGAGGGAATCTAGTTCTATTAGATGAAACCTGTTATCTTAATGAGGCAAAAAGGCAACTTCTGGATAAATCCCAGTATGAAAGACTCCAAAGAAATCCTTTGATACAAATAAAATCCAAGCTCTACCATATTTTGCATGAAGCAAAAATGGAGGGGCTAATTTCTTTGGATGAATTTAAGTTTATGAATCCGATAAGTCCGGTGATGCCCACCTTTTACATTATCCCGAAGATTCATAAAAACAAATCACATCCACCCGGGAGACCCATTGTTTCGGGTATAGGGGGCATCAGTGAACACATCGTACAGTATGTAGACTCTTTCCTAAGACCATTTCTTCTTTCTCTTCCATCTTACGTAAAAGCCCCCCCGGATCTTTTGCGTAAGTTAGACGATGTAATAGTTTCTTCCCAAACAATCCTTGTATCCCTAGACGTAGAGAGTCTATATTCGTCCATACCGCATGAGGCAGGGATTAATGCCTGCGAACATTTTTTGAGATCCAGAGGCTCTGGTAGTGACAAACATACTACCCTTGTAATAAACCTATTAAAGTTTATTCTTGAAAATAATGTATTTGAGTTTGATGGTTCAATTTATAGGCAGGTCAGGGGACAGCAATGGGAGCAGTGTGTGCACCCACGTATGCTTGTCTCCATTTGGGAGCATGGGAGTTGGAGATTTTCGAACAGTTTGGGGAGGTGTTCAGCTCCCATGTATCCCTCTGGATTAGATATGTGGATGATATCCTCATGTTTTGGGATGGCCCCCTGGCTTGCCTACATGAATTTATCAAATCATTAAACATTAACAATCGCAACATTTTGCTGACATATGCATATAGCGACAAAGAGCTCCCTTTTCTTGATATTTGCATTAAAAAAGAAGGAAACTGTATCTCTACTGAAAATCATCGCAAAGATACAGTGACTAATAGTCTATTAGAGGCATCTAGTAGCCACCCAGAGTCCCTAAAGAAAGGAATCCCCTATGATCAACTTTTAAGTAGGAAATAAACCATTATTGACTGCAAAGAAGTCTCCTAACTTAAAGGACAAGTTAGTTAAAAGTAGATTTGTGAGGTCTGAACCAGAAAAATGTTGGTTAAATAGATACCAACAAGTAAAGGGAAATTTTCCATGTGGACATTGTGCCTATTGTCCTTATATGTTAAAAAGTAAATCATTCTCAGCAAATACTGGGAAATGATTTGACATTAGATGTTTTTCTAATTGCAACACTATTGGAGTAGTATATCTTCTACAGTGCTCCTGTCCCCTGTTCTATGTAGGGAAAACAAAACGAAAGTTCAAGGACAGGATTCAGGAGCACCGGGATGATATCCTCTATGAAAGGGATACTAGTGTTGCACGTCAATTTAGAGAAGTCCATAATAGCAACACTTCATCCTTAAAATTTGTGGCAATTGATCAAGGGATAATGAATGGCAGAGGAGGTGATAACAATGCATGTCTCTTAAAGGGACAGTATACACTCATTTTCATATAACTGCATGTAATAGACACTACTATAAAGAATAATATGCACAGATACTGATATAAAAATCCAGTATAAAACTGTTTAAAAACTTAGAAGCTGTCACTTTGGCTCTGTTGAAAAGGTAGCTGGAAAGCCCACTGCAAGTGGCAAATAAGACACTCCCCCCCTCCCCCTTCTTTTGCATATGAAAAGACCCTTTACACAAACAGGAGCAAGCTGGAGTAGGTAGTCGAGCGTATTCACATAAAACTTTGGGGCTTGGTTAGGAGTCTGAAAATCAGAGCAATGTTATTTAAAAATAAGCAAAACTATACATTAATTAAAAAAAAAAACTTTATGGGCTATATAAATAGATTATCTACAAAACATTTATGCAAAGAAAAAATGAGTGTATAATGTCCCTTTAAAGAAAGAAGCAAGATGGACATATGTGCTTAAAACTGTGTCCCCCTTTGGCTTAAATGAGAGAATAGAGTATGGGTCTTTTTTAGGCTAAATATATTAAATCTGCTTTACCCATCAATATTTCTTTCTAAGATGTTAACCATGCCTCTTAACAAAAAAATCAAAAGTTTTTTCATAATCTATTAAGATAAAATATCTACCTACATAGATTAATAGAGGTATAAATCAAATCTATTAAGTAGCTCTCAACCGCCTTAACCTAACACAACCTACAAAAAAGTTAAGGTATATTTGTGGTACAAGGTTCAAAATAGACCAGCACGCCTGATAGCATATCACATATTTATTTAAAGCCCATCTGATGACATAAGAGGATAAAAACAGTGTTTTCTCATGTGTCATCTTCAATAATTTTGTGGAAGCTCTGCACATATCGGTCTCTTTACTTTGCCGTGATTTGTTTTTTCTATAATAATACTTGTTTCTGTTTGCGGTTATCTGCTTATGACTAAATGTTTTCGCTATCTTTACATATAGTTTGTACTGTTAGTCTCTTTCACTTAGAGGAAGTTGAAACACATATAGTATGAAATAACAGATAGAGAAGTGAAACCAATTGCATGCATATGATTGGCCAAAGCAGACACACCTCACCACTCCCTTAAGGTGAGCAACAAATTAATGAAGCAAGTTCTATTCCTTGCTTGACAGTCCTGACGAGGCCCCGACCGCACAGCATTGTGGGGCAAAACGCGCGTTGACTCAATCACTTTGTGCAAAGGCAGCAAACGTATAGCACCTGAAAGCTGGAATGGTGCATACTTCAAGGTCCGGAAGGTGTCAAGAGGAAGTAAAATGAGATTCATGTACCCAAGAATGGAGTTTCAAGTCTGATCTGCGTTCTTTTGAGCGAAGAAACAGACGGAACAACCTGGGATTGACAGGATGTCGGATGAGGAGTCCCGGTCCACTCACCTGAATGCCTCTTGTAATTGCCTTGCAAAATCGGATCGTGCTGTCTACAAGCTAACAAGGTCGTATGCTTCTGTTTACGTTGAATTGCCAAATTGGAAATATGAGCTTCTAAGTCTTAGAACAGCAATACCTGGAATAAAAAGAGAGAAGCGCTCAACCTGGAAACGAACAATAGCATAATAGCTTGTTCTATGGCTAGTTACCACCCAAGAAGCAGCCGCTTTTTGCTCAACATGTGCCTTTCACAGAGAAAAACTTTCCTGAAGCATATCAGTCTGATCCTGACTTCACAGTACAGTCCAGCCCCGAAATACCAGGCAATTCTACTCTGAACGAGAGAAACAGCAAAACCCCAGACGTACGTTTCGGCCTATTGTGGGCCTCGTCAGTGAGGTGCAGCCATATCCCTCTAGGCACACTGAGCAACGGGTCCACGTCTGGATTCCCGCATCACACTTAGGGAGACTTCCCAAAATGTCATAATTTGCATTAATAAAAAGAGAGAAGCGCTCAACCTGGAAACGAACAATAGCATAATAGCTTGTTCTATGGCTAGTTACCACCCAAGAAGCAGCCGCTTTTTGCTCAACATGTGCCTTTCACAGAGAAAAACTTTCCTGAAGCATATCAGTCTGATCCTGACTTCACAGTACAGTCCAGCCCCGAAATACCAGGCAATTCTACTCTGAACGAGAGAAACAGCAAAACCCCAGACGTACGTTTCGGCCTATTGTGGGCCTCGTCAGTGAGGTGCAGCCATATCCCTCTAGGCACACTGAGCAACGGGTCCACGTCTGGATTCCCGCATCACACTTAGGGAGACTTCCCAAAATGTCATAATTTGCATAAATAAAAAGAGAGAAGCGCTCAACCTGGAAACGAACAATAGCATAATAGCTTGTTCTATGGCTAGTTACCACCCAAGAAGCAGCCGCTTTTTGCTCAACATGTGCCTTTCACAGAGAAAAACTTTCCTGAAGCATATCAGTCTGATCCTGACTTCACAGTACAGTCCAGCCCCGAAATACCAGGCAATTCTACTCTGAACGAGAGAAACAGCAAAACCCCAGACGTACGTTTCGGCCTATTGTGGGCCTCGTCAGTGAGGTGCAGCCATATCCCTCTAGGCACACTGAGCAACGGGTCCACGTCTGGATTCCCGCATCACACTTAGGGAGACTTCCCAAAATGTCATAATTTGCATAAATAAAAAGAGAGAAGCGCTCAACCTGGAAACGAACAATAGCATAATAGCTTGTTCTATGGCTAGTTACCACCCAAGAAGCAGCCGCTTTTTGCTCAACATGTGCCTTTCACAGAGAAAAACTTTCCTGAAGCATATCAGTCTGATCCTGACTTCACAGTACAGTCCAGCCCCGAAATACCAGGCAATTCTACTCTGAACGAGAGAAACAGCAAAACCCCAGACGTACGTTTCGGCCTATTGTGGGCCTCGTCAGTGAGGTGCAGCCATATCCCTCTAGGCACACTGAACAACGGGTCCACGTCTGGATTCCCGCATCACACTTAGGGAGACTTCCCAAAATGTCATAATTTGCATAAATAAAAAGAGAGAAGCGCTCAACCTGGAAACGAACAATAGCATAATAGCTTGTTCTATGGCTAGTTACCACCCAAGAAGCAGCCGCTTTTTGCTCAACATGTGCCTTTCACAGAGAAAAACTTTCCTGAAGCATATCAGTCTGGACCTGACTTCACAGTACAGTCCAGCCCCGAAATACCAGGCAATTCTACTCTGAACGAGAGAAACAGCAAAACCCCAGACGTACGTTTCGGCCTATTGTGGGCCTCGTCAGTGAGGTGCTTTTTATTTATGCAAATTATGACATTTTGGGAAGTCTCCCTAAGTGTGATGCGGGAATCCAGATGTGGACCTGTTGCTCAGTGTGCCTAGAGGGATATGGCTGCACCTCACTGACGAGGCCCACAATAGGCCGAAACGTACATCTGGGGTTTTGCTGTTTCTCTCGTTCAGAGAGGGATTGCCTGGTATTTCGGGGCTGGACTGTACTGTGAAGTCAGGATCAGACTGATATGCTTCAGGAAAGTTCTTCTCTGTGAAAGGCACATTTTGAGCAAAAAGAGGCTGCTTCTTGGGTGGTAACTAGCCATAGAGCAAGCTATTATGCTATTGTTCGTTCCCAGGTTGATCGCTTCTCTCTTTTTATTTATGCAAATTATGACATTTTGGGAAGTCTCCCTAAGTGTGATGCGGGAATCCAGACGTGGACCCGTTGCTCAGTGTGCCTAGAGGGATATGGCTGCACCTCACTGACGAGGCCCACAATAGGCCGAAACGTACGTCTGGGGTTTTGCTGTTTCTCTCGTTCAGAGAGGGATTGCCTGGTATTTCGGGGCTGGACTGTACTGTGAAGTCAGGATCAGACTGATATGCTTCAGGAAAGTTCTTCTCTGTGAAAGGCACATTTTGAGCAAAAAGAGGCTGCTTCTTGGGTGGTAACTAGCCATAGAGCAAGCTATTATGCTATTGTTCGTTCCCAGGTTGATCGCTTCTCTCTTTTTATTTATGCAAATTATGACATTTTGGGAAGTCTCCCTAAGTGTGATGCGGGAATCCAGACGTGGACCCGTTGCTCAGTGTGCCTAGAGGGATATGGCTGCACCTCACTGACGAGGCCCACAATAGGCCGAAACGTACGTCTGGGGTTTTGCTGTTTCTCTCGTTCAGAGAGGGATTGCCTGGTATTTCGGGGCTGGACTGTACTGTGAAGTCAGGATCAGACTGATATGCTTCAGGAAAGTTCTTCTCTGTGAAAGGCACATTTTGAGCAAAAAGAGGCTGCTTCTTGGGTGGTAACTAGCCATAGAGCAAGCTATTATGCTATTGTTCGTTCCCAGGTTGATCGCTTCTCTCTTTTTATTTATGCAAATTATGACATTTTGGGAAGTCTCCCTAAGTGTGATGCGGGAATCCAGACGTGGACCCGTTGCTCAGTGTGCCTAGAGGGATATGGCTGCACCTCACTGACGAGGCCCACAATAGGCCGAAACGTACGTCTGGGGTTTTGCTGTTTCTCTCGTTCAGAGAGGGATTGCCTGGTATTTCGGGGCTGGACTGTACTGTGAAGTCAGGATCAGACTGATATGCTTCAGGAAAGTTCTTCTCTGTGAAAGGCACATTTTGAGCAAAAAGAGGCTGCTTCTTGGGTGGTAACTAGCCATAGAGCAAGCTATTATGCTATTGTTCGTTCCCAGGTTGATCGCTTCTCTCTTTTTATTTACGCAAATTATGACATTTTGGGAAGTCTCCCTAAGTGTGATGCGGGAATCCAGACGTGGACCCGTTGCTCAGTGTGCCTAGAGGGATATGGCTGCACCTCACTGACGAGGCCCACAATAGGCCGAAACGTACGTCTGGGGTTTTGCTGTTTCTCTCGTTCAGAGAGGGATTGCCTGGTATTTCGGGGCTGGACTGTACTGTGAAGTCAGGATCAGACTGATATGCTTCAGGAAAGTTCTTCTCTGTGAAAGGCACATTTTGAGCAAAAAGAGGCTGCTTCTTGGGTGGTAACTAGCCATAGAGCAAGCTATTATGCTATTGTTCGTTCCCAGGTTGATCGCTTCTCTCTTTTTATTTATGCAAATTATGACATTTTGGGAAGTCTCCCTAAGTGTGATGCGGGAATCCAGACGTGGACCCGTTGCTCAGTGTGCCTAGAGGGATATGGCTGCACCTCACTGACGAGGCCCACAATAGGCCGAAACGTACGTCTGGGGTTTTGCTGTTTCTCTCGTTCAGAGAGGGATTGCCTGGTATTTCGGGGCTGGACTGTACTGTGAAGTCAGGATCAGACTGATATGCTTCAGGAAAGTTCTTCTCTGTGAAAGGCACATTTTGAGCAAAAAGAGGCTGCTTCTTGGGTGGTAACTAGCCATAGAGCAAGCTATTATGGTATTGTTCGTTCCCAGGTTGATCGCTTCTCTCTTTTTATTTATGCAAATTATGACATTTTGGGAAGTCTCCCTAAGTGTGATGCGGGAATCCAGACGTGGACCCGTTGCTCAGTGTGCCTAGAGGGATATGGCTGCACCTATGCTTCAGGAAAGTTCTTCTCTGTGAAAGGCACATTTTGAGCAAAAAGAGGCTTCTTGGGTGGTAACTAGCCATAGAGCAAGCTATTATGCTATTGTTCGTTCCCAGGTTGATCGCTTCTCTCTTTTTATTTAAGCAATACCTGGAATACTGACATTTTGAGGACGCTTTTACCTCGGTTTTGTCAGTTAAATGTGTGATACATAATACCATTTTCAGCAGTGACTTTGAGACATATAAGATATTAATCTGGATAACAACACAGTCTCTTAATACAGGACTATGGTTTATGATTTTCCATCTGTGTCTGCATAATATACTGATTATATGGTATTTTTTGCTGTCTTTCGTAAAACATTTAATAACTAGATGTTTAGTAGGTTCCGATACATATTGTCTGTTTGTAACATATCAAACATAAACCCATGTGGTTACTTTTCCAAACAGACAATCCACTGCAGTGGCATTTTCAGCATTTAAACTAACATGCTTTTCTTGTTTTTGCTTTATGTTGTGGAAATAATAGTCATGGTATTTTGAAGTGACCGGTATGTGTTAGATGTTTCTTTGTTTGGATACACTGTGCTGCTTTCCCCTACTTTACAAATAGTATCCTCGTATAGCTCTGCTATGTCATAATGTTTTTCTCCTATAAAAACATTATGAATTTATATATATATATATATATATATATATATATATATATATATAAAACACAACAACAGGTATTGGCGCACATCCAAACACTTAAGTCCACATTATAACATATTTATATATACTTCAAACAATATATTTGACTGCTAAATATTTTTAAATTGTTAAAATAAAATTGAGATCATTGTCTCACAATATTATTAACATATATTTATGCTGCAAAAAGTTTTGCCTTTTAAATATGCTTTTAAATCAAAATGGGATCTTAGTCACACAATATGGCCATACTCTGCTAAGCCAGTCACCACCTACAAGGTGTCCCAAAACAGACTGGTCCCAACACTAATCAGTTTAGCTCTGCTGGGCTGAGTCATTCGATTCCAATATCCATATACAGAATTCCAACACTGCAGTACTATGTCTCAAACCATGTCTGCTCAGAATGAAAGTCCCTAGCTTCATACATATATACACCACAATCACATTATCTGGAACACACTGCTGGTCCCAACACTAATCAGTATTTTGTGAGACAATGATCCCAATTTTATTTTAACAATTTAAAGAATATATAGCAGTCAAATATATTGTTTGAAGTATATATAAATATGTTATAATGTGGACTTAACTGTTTGGATGTGCGCCAATACCTGTTGTTGTGTTGTTTTGTTATTTTGGTCACTTTGACAGCACTCCCACAATATGTGTGCTAATATATAAAAGGCCTTTTTTTCTATCAGGTGGTGTGCTTAACCAAACCCCTCCTCTGTTTTTTTATATATATATATATATATATATATATATAATGTGTAGCCACCAATCAACAGCAAGCTCCCAACTGTGCATTGCTTTTTCTGAGCCTACCTAGGCATTCTTTTCAGCAAAGAATACCAAGAGAACAAAGCAAATAAGATGATAGAAATAAATCGAAAAGCTGTATAAAACTGCATCCTCTATCTGCATGATGAAAGTTTTATTTTTACTTTACTGTATCTTTACGTCTCTAAAATTGCTTTGGTGTTGGTACCCTGTTTTTTAGTTAAAGGGACATGAAACCCAATTTTTTCTTTCATGGTTTGGAAAGAGCATGTAATTTTAAACAACTTTCAAATGTACTTCTATTATAAAATCTGATTGGTTATTGCACATAGATGCCTCATGTGATTGGCTCACCATGTGCATTGCTATTTCTTCAACAAAAGATATCTAGAGAATAAAGCACATTAGATAATAGAAGTCATTTGGAATGTTGTTAAAAATTGTATTCTCTACTTTGATCATGAATGAAAATTTTGCGGGTTAGTGTCCCTTTAATGCACTGTAATTAGACATAAATATATTCATGCAGAATCCAAATGTTGCAATGCCCCATTTAGACCATTTAACCCACTCAAACTACTAAATTTACTAAAAACAAACCCACTCTATTTTCTGTGAGCACACCATGAAATGATTTATGTACATGGATCATTTTACTGAACCATAAGTAGGCTTTGTACAGACCTTAGAAACACAAATCATTAGTAGTTCCAATTATAGATACATTGTGAAACTGCTTAGTATCAACCACTCCAATGGTCCTAAGTATAACTATTGATGAATGACATCTTTGGCTTTACAGGCAAGGATTTGTTTTGTCACCCTTCTTTTCATAATTTAGATTATCAAAAAAACCTGTTTAGATATTTCATTTGTTAGAACATTCAATGCAATGTTCTTCAAACTTTTCCTATGACAAATTAAATGCGTTTGTGACTGTTTTCCTTTGTCTGGCATGTAATATAATTAGCATTTTCTAGAGCATCTGATCAATTTGCTAAAACAAACAAATAATTAAACTTTTGTTTCTCTCTCTTTATCCTTTTTTATTATATCACATCTGCAAAGTGAAAGGAGGGTCTGAAAAAACACATTGATACTTATAGGGGCTATCCTCATGGAAATCTCTAAAACAAAAAAACAGGGTGTCCCTACAAGTTAAGAGATGTCTCCCATAAAGTAATGGTGTTCATTTTAAAGGGAAACTGTGGGCTCTTTTCCATTGAGGTGGTAAAGTTTGGTAACTGATGGTAAAACATTTCTCTCCAGTTAAGTCTATGGCAATTTTTAATTTTAAAACCAGTTTCCAAACGTTACCACCTCAATGGAAACTAGGCCTTTGTTGGGTAGAGTGAAGTTAGCATGGGCCACTTTAAAAATTAAATCCTGCAGCCAATATAATTACTTTGCTTTCAGTGTATAGTATCTTAAAGGGACTGTGTACACCAATTTTCATATAGCTGCATGTAATAGACACTGCTATAAAGAAGAATATGCACAGAAACTGATGTAAAAAAATCCAGTATAAAACTTTTTAAAAACTTACTTAGAAGCTCCCAGTTTTGCACTGTTGATGAGTTTAGGCTGGGACATCAACTGAAAGGGGCTGAGAAAGCAGTAAGAGCAGACACTCACCGCCCTCTTCTGCATATGACAAGACGCATTACACACATAAGAGCAAGCAGGAATATGTAGACTTCAGTCTGCATCTTATACTTTGGGGCTTGGCTAGGAGTCTGAAAATCAGCACAATATTATTAAAAAATAAGCAAAACTATGCATTGTTACAAAAACTCTCCTAGATGGGCTATATAAATTGATTATCTTCAAAATATTTATGCAAAGACAAATCTAGTGTACAATGTCCCTTTAAAATTGCTTTTATTTTCATATGTATGTGTTTATTTGTCAGGCTAGTGTTTTGTCGATTTTGATACAATCTCATCACCTCTTAGGCAGCAAGCAGTTGCATTACTGTGCCCCCTTTAGAACTGTTTTCTGGAGCTGTCACTCTTTGTGTGAAAAAAACCCTGAGATTTGCATAGATGAAATGCTTAGAGAGTACACCAGACCTGGAGGAGAAATTTCAACAACACTCATGGAACATTTCTGTTTAGTCCACTAGCAGAGGTGGGAAACTCATTTTATAATCAGGAAAATAAAACACTGTATTATAAATGCAAATTTCACAGCATTGTTTTTATGTAAATTATAATTTTATTATGATCTTTACTGAACACATTAAATACCTTTTTTCTGTGCAATTTCAATATGAATTGTAATTTTCCATACAATTTAATAACAATATTATACAAATTTTTACTTCATACTTTTATTTCATTATTTTATTTATTGGTTTTATATAAAAAAATGTAATGGTTTCTTTTGTTAGCACTATTGTAATGTGTCCATTGCCTTCACATATTTAGATGAAGGGAATGACCTTTTGCGAGACACGCTTTTGTAAGGTTTAAGGTAAAAACTGCCTTTAGAGATTTACAAAGTTACCCTGTTAGTTTGAGGTTATGTTAATTCATTTTAAAAAATCCTATTTCTCAAATCTTTTCAATCGGTTTTTAGAATTCAACACCTAATGGGACTTGATAAAATGGAAACCAGCCATTTTTAAAATTTTTGTAAGCAAAGATATATATAGAAACATGTATTTAAGAATAAATAAAACATATTCTTTGGAATGTGAAATATTAATATTTTCATGTCAGGTCAGCGCGCTTGAAAAAGCGCAATTGGGTTTGCTCAACATGTTGGGTGTTAGTTTTTTTTTTGCAGTTTTAGTGCTCTATTGAAGTCTATGGGGCCGATTTATCTATGGCCCCTAATGCCCCTGTTTACGTGCGAGCCTTCAGGCTCACCGGAAACAGCAGTTATGAAGCAGCGGTCTTAAGACCGCAGCTCCATAACTGGTCCGCAGCCTCTGAGGACCAGTTATGAAGCAGCGGTCTTAAGACCACAGCTCCATAACTGGTTCGCAGCCTCTGAGGCAGGGGGCAGCATTGCACAAGCAGTTTACCAGAACTGCTTGTGCAATAATA
The DNA here is from genome assembly GCF_027579735.1 of Bombina bombina. Taxonomy (NCBI): domain Eukaryota; kingdom Metazoa; phylum Chordata; class Amphibia; order Anura; family Bombinatoridae; genus Bombina; species Bombina bombina. The sequence continues at coordinate 159,075,870 of NC_069505.1, read as the reverse complement.
AATGCCAACAGCGTATGCTGTCGGCATTCAGCTATGTCTGTCGGACATGATACGCTATAGTGTATCATATCAGACAGACAATAAGAAATCGTCCCCTGTGGGAGAATACGTTAGCACATTCGCGATATTAGTAGTTCAGATTTTTTCACTTATTGGGTTAGTGCTTGTGTGAAAACTTTTTACTCTCAACTTGTAATATCCTAACCTACGCACACAAAAAACGTACTTCTAGTGGAGTTAGCGCACAAGCAATAAATAGGGCTCCACTCGTAATCTAGTCCTTGGTGTTGATTTATTTATTGAATTTTTATTTTCTGTCTAGAGATTCCTTATTTTCCCGATTGTAAAATATGTTTGTCTTGATATATCAATAATGAATACATTTACAATTTTGGATCTGTGATTTTAAGGACCTTTTGTGCTTATTAGTGTTTCATTTTTCTTTTTTTTTTGTTTCATTGTTGAATATCATAATTTGAATAAATTTTGAAGTGTTACTTTTACTATTTCATATGTGTTTATTAAAATAGGGAAATAATATCTGCTAGCAAAAATTAATAAAATAATTTGGAAATGATTAATTTAGAGAAATTAAATCAACACTCATTTATTTAAAGAAAAGTTGAGAACAATTCATGTCCATGCTTATATTTTCCCTTATACCTGCACACATATGGTTATATGCAATGTTTTATTTTTACATATATAATTTGAACAGGTCATATTTTATTCAACAGTTTCATGTTTATTTTTCTTATCTGTACCCCTTTCTATAGATTGATTTAGTTTCAGTTCATCCTACCTTGAGAAGCCTTCACCCAACCGGGCCGAAGTCCTCAATGAAGCCAGGCGAAGCGGTCCTCCAGACGGACAGAAGTCTTCATCCAGACGGCATCTTCTATCTTCATCCATCCGGCGCGGAGTGGCTCCATCTTCAAGACATCCGACACGGAGCATCCTCTTCATCTGGAGTCTTCTTGAACAATGACGGGTCCTTTAAGTGACATCATCCAAGATGGTGTCCCTTCAATTCCGATTGGCTGATAGAATTCAATCAGCCAATCGGAATTAAAGGGACATTATACACTCATTTTTTCTTTGCATAAATGTTTTGTAGATGATCTATTTATATAGCCCATAAAGTTTTTAAAAAAAATAAATGTATAGTTTTGCTTATTTTTAAATAACATTGCTCTGATTTTCAGACTCCTAACCAAGCCCCAAAGTTTTATGTGAATACCGTCAGTTACCTTCTCCAGCTTGCTCCTGTTTGTGTAAAGGGTCTTTTCATATGCAAAAGAAGGGGGAGTGTCTTATTTGCCACTTGCAGTGGGCTTTCTAGCTACCTTTTCAACAGAACCAAACTGACAGCTTCTAAGTAAGTTTTTAAACAGTTTTATGCTGGATTTTTGTATCTGTGCATCTTATTCTTTATAGTAGTGTCTATTACATGCAGTTATATGAAAATGAGTGTATACTGTCCCATCCAAGGGTTTTAAAAGAACTTTGATCAGTGCTAACTGTCCCATTAACTGATCTGTTTAATCAGTCACTATTAACAGGAGCTGTCCCAGATGATTGGAGAATAGCAAATGTAATACCTCTTCATAAAAAGGACAGTAGAGAAAAATCTGGCAACTCATAATTTGAATCAATTTTGAAGTGTTACTTTTACTATTTCATATGTGTTTATTAAAATAGGGAAATAATATCTGCTAGCAAAAATTAATAAAATAATTTGGAAATGATTAATTTAGAGAAATTAAATCAACACTCATTTATTTAAAGAAAAGTTGAGAACAATTCAACAATAGATGTCCATGCTTATATTTTCCCTTATACCTGCACACATATGGTTATATGCAATGTTTTATTTTTACATATATAATTTGAACAGGTCATATTTTATTCAACAGTTTCATGTTTATTTTTCTTATCTGTACCCCTTTCTATAGATTGATTTAGTTTCAGTTCATCCTACCTTGAGAAGCCTTCACCCAACCGGGCCGAAGTCCTCAATGAAGCCAGGCGAAGCGGTCCTCCAGACGGACAGAAGTCTTCATCCAGACGGCATCTTCTATCTTCATCCATCCGGCGCGGAGTGGCTCCATCTTCAAGACATCCGACACGGAGCATCCTCTTCATCTGGAGTCTTCTTGAACAATGACGGGTCCTTTAAGTGACATCATCCAAGATGGTGTCCCTTCAATTCCGATTGGCTGATAGAATTCAATCAGCCAATCGGAATTAAAGGGACATTATACACTCATTTTTTCTTTGCATAAATGTTTTGTAGATGATCTATTTATATAGCCCATAAAGTTTTTTAAAAAAATAAATGTATAGTTTTGCTTATTTTTAGATAACATTGCTCTGATTTTCAGACTCCTAACCAAGCCCCAAAGTTTTATGTGAATACCGTCAGTTACCTTCTCCAGCTTGCTCCTGTTTGTGTAAAGGGTCTTTTCATATACAAAAGAAGGGGGAGTGTCTTATTTGCCACTTGCAGTGGGCTTTCTAGCTACCTTTTCAACAGAACCAAACTGACAGCTTCTAAGTAAGTTTTTAAACAGTTTTATACTGGATTGTTGTATCTGTGCATCTTATTCTTTATAGTAGTGTCTATTACATGCAGTTATATGAAAATGAGTGTATACTGTCCCATCCAAGGGTTTTAAAAGAACTTTGATCAGTGCTAACTGTCCCATTAACTGATCTGTTTAATCAGTCACTATTAACAGGAGCTGTCCCAGATGATTGGAGAATAGCAAATGTAATACCTCTTCATAAAAAGGACAGTAGAGAAAAATCTGGCAACTACAGGCCAGTTAGTTTAACTTCAGTAGTAGGGAAATTAATGGAAAGCCTCTTAAAAGAAAGAATTATGACTTACATAAAGACAAACAATTTAGAGGACCAAAATCAGCATGGTTTTACTTCAGGGAGATCATGTCAGACTAATCTAATTGACTTCTTTGATTATGTAACAAAAGTATTAGACAAGGGTGGAGCAGTTGATGTAGCATTTCTAGATTTCAGTAAAGCATTTGACACCGTCCCACACAATTAACTAATTCACAAACTATATCTCCTTGGTCTAGATTCAACAATTGTGAACTGGGTGGAATGCTGGCTTAAGGACAGAAAACAAAGTGTCTTAGTAAATGGAGTTCATTCAGCAGAGGGGGCTGTTACTAGTGGTGTTCCTCAGGGGTCAGTTCTGGGGCCTGTTTTGTTTAACATATTTATCTGCGATATCAGCAAAGGGCTACAGGGGAAAGTATGTCTCTTTGCAGATGATACAAAAATTTGTAACAGAGTGGATGCTCCAGGGGGGGTAGACAAAATGAGAAGTGATATACAACAATTGGAGGATTGGACAAACGACTGGGATCTAAAGTTTAGCACAGCAAAGTGTAAAATAATGCATTTAGGGAAGAAAAATCCAAATGTTAATTACAGACTCAATGACACTTTACTGACTGTTACAGATGAGGAACAGGACTTGGGAATTATTATTTCAGATGATTTAAAACTTAGTAAACAATGCAGTAATGCAGCGAGTAAGGCTAGCAGAATGTTTGGATGTATTGGTAGAGGTATTTGCAGCAGAAATAGTAAGGTTCTTATGCCACTTTATAGATCATTAGTTAGGCCTCATCTTGAGTATTGTGTGCAGTTCTGGAGGCCATATCTTCAGAAGGATATTAACAAACTTGAATCTGTGCAAAGGAGGGCTACCAAAATGGTACATGGTCTAAAAAATAAAACTTACCAGGATAGGCTCAATGACCTAAATATGTATAGCTTAGAGGAGAGAAGGGAAAGAGGTGATATGATAGCAACTTTCAAGTACATTAAAGGTTTTAGTAAAACTGAGGCTGTGGGTATTTTACATAAAATGGAAAATTCAAGAACAAGGGGTCATGAGCTCAAGCTAAAGGGTAGTAGATTCAGGAGTAATTTGAGGAAGCACTTCTTTACAGAAAGAGTGATTGATTTATGGAATAAACTTCCTCAAGAGGTAGTAGCAACAAACACTGTGGTGGACTTTAAAAATGCATGGGACAAGCATAAGGCTATCCTACGAACTAGATAAGTTTATACTGTTAGGTAAGGTCGGGCAGACTTGCTGGGCCTATGGCTCTTATCTGCCGTCAATATCTATGTTTCTATGTTTCTATGTTTAAGGTAGTAAAAATCCTATTGGTTGATGCAATCAGCCAATAACATTGAGCTTGCATTCTATTGGCTGATTGGAACAGCCAATAGAATGCAAGCTCAATCCTATTTGCTGATTGGATCAGCCAATAGGATTGAACTTCAATACTATTGGCTAACTTCATCAACCAATAGGATTTTTCCTACCTTAATTCCGATTGGCAGCCAATCGGAATTGAAGGGACGCCATCTTGGATGACATCACTTAAAGGAGCCGTCATTGTTCAAGAAGACTCCAGATAAAGAGGATGCTCCGCGTCGGATGTCTAGAAGATGGAGCCGCTCCGCGCCGGATGGATGAAGATAGAAGATGCTGTCTGGATGAAGACTTCTGCCCATCTGGAGGACCTCTTCTGCCTGGCTTGGATGAAGACTTCTGCCCGTCTGGAGGACCACTTCGCCCGGCTTTATTGAGGACTTCGACCCGGTTGGGTGAAGACTTCTCAAGGTAGGGTGATCTTCAAGGGGTTAGTGTTAGGTTTTTTTTAAGGGGGGATTGGGTAGGTTTTAGAGTAGGGTTGGTTGTGTGGGTGGTGGGTTTTAATGTTGGGGGGTTGTAATTTTTTTTTACAGATGAAAGAGCTGATTACTTTGGGGCAATGCCCCGCAAAAGGCCTTTTTAAGTGCTATTTGTAATTTAGTGTAGGGTAGGGCTTTTTTTATTTTGGGGGAGCTTTTTTTAGAGTAGGTGTAATTAGTTTAAAAATCTTTTAATTTTTTTATTATTTTTTTGTAATTTAGGGTTTGTGTTTTTTTGTACTTTAGATAATTTTATTTAGTTGTAGTTAATTTAGGGAATTAATTTAATTATAGTGTAGCGTTAGGTGTAATTGTAACTTAGGTTAGGTTTTATTTTACAGGTATATTTGTATTCATTTAGCTAGGTAGTTATTAAATAGTTAATAACTATTTAATAACTATTGTACCTAGTTAAAATAAATACAAAGTTGCCTGTAAAATAAAAATAAACCCTAAGTTAGATACAATGTAACTAGTAGTTATATTGTAGCTAGCTTAGGGTTTATTTTATAGGAAAGTATTTAGTTTTAAATAGGAATAATTTAGTTAATGATAGTAATTTTATTTAGATGTATTTAAATTATATTTAAGTTAGGGGGTGTTAGGGTTAGACTTAGGTTTAGGGGTTAATACATTTAATATATTTGCGGCGGTGTAGGGGGGGCAGAATAGGGGTTAATAAATATAATGTAGGTGGCGGCAGTGTAGGGGGGCAGATTAGGGGTTAATAAATATAATGCAGGTGGCGGCGGTGTAGGGGGGTCAGATTAGAGGTTACTAAATATAAAGTAGGTGGCGGTGGGCCCCGGGAGCGGCGGTTTAGTGGTTAAACACTTTATTTAGTTGCGGCGGGGTCCGTGAGCGGCGGTTTAGGGGTTAATAAGTTTATTAGAGTGGTGGTGGGCTCTGGGAGCGGTGGTTTAGGGTTTAATAAGTATAATGTAGGTGGCGGCGGTGTAGGGGAGGCAGATTAGGGGTGTTTAGACTCGGGGTACATGTTAGGGTGTTAGGTGTAAACATTACCATAGGACTCAATGGGATATCGGGCAGCAGTAAACATGAGCTTTCGTTGCTTTCAGACTCCCACTAATTCCTATGGCATCCGCCGCCTCCAGGGCGGCGGATTGAAAAACAGGTACGCTGGGCCGGAATTGTGTGTGGGCCAAGCGTACCTGGTAGACATTTGATAACTAGCAAAAGTAGTCAGATTGTGCTGAATTTGCATTCAGAACATCTGTAATGATGTAAGCATCGATCTGTGTCGGACTAAGTACGACGGATCGTATGTTACATCACAAAATTCTACTTTTGCCGGTCTGTAGGGTTTGATAACTAAGGGGAATCCAGCGTATTTGTGGTTGACGGCTTGATAAATAGATGCCAATGTGAGAACAATTTGTGAAATACAGACTCATTTATACTTTAAGTGTTAATTGATTTTCATAGACTCAAGTCCATAACTAGAACTAGCTTTGCTTGTGTTGACTGAAAAAATAAAACAGGTGTCAACTAATATAAGGGTATTTTTAACAGGGACTGTAAATTACAGGGAGTGCAGAACTATTAGGCAAATGAGTATTTTGACCACATCATCCTCTTTATGCATGTTGTCTTACTCCAAGCTGTATAGGCTCGAAAGCCTACTACCAATTAAGCATATTAGGTGATGTGCATCTCTGTAATGAGAAGGGGTGTGGTCTAATGACATCAACACCCTATATCAGGTGTGCATAATTATTAGGCAACTTCCTTTCCTTTGGCAAAATGGGTCAAAAGAAGGACTTGACAGGCTCAGAAAAGTCAAAAATAGTGAGATATCTTGCAGAGGGATGCAGCACTCTTAAAATTGCAAAGCTTCTGAAGCGTGATCATCGAACAATCAAGCGTTTCATTCAAAATAGTCAACAGGGTCGCAAGAAGCGTGTGGAAAAAGCAAGGCGCAAAATAACTGCCCATGAACTGAGAAAAGTCAAGCGTGCAGCTGCCAAGATGCCACTTGCCACCAGTTTGGCCATATTTCAGAGCTGCAACATCACTGGAGTGCCCAAAAGCACAAGGTGTGCAATACTCAGAGACATGGCCAAGGTAAGAAAGGCTGAAAGACGACCACCACTGAACAAGACACACAAGCTGAAACGTCAAGACTGGGCCAAGAAATATCTCAAGACTGATTTTTCTAAGGTTTTATGGACTGATGAAATGAGAGTGAGTCTTGATGGGCTAGATGGATGGGCCCGTTGCTGGATTGGTAAAGGGCAGAGAGCTCCAGTCCGACTCAGACGCCAGCAAGGTGGAGGTGGAGTACTGGTTTGGGCTGGTATCATCAAAGATGAGCTTGTGGGGCCTTTTCGGGTTGAGGATGGAGTCAAGCTCAACTCCCAGTCCTACTGCCAGTTTCTGGAAGACACCTTCTTCAAGCAGTGGTACAGGAAGAAGTCTTCATCCTTCAAGAAAAACATGATTTTCATGCAGGACAATGCTCCATCACACGCGTCCAAGTACTCCACAGCGTGGCTGGCAAGAAAGGGTATAAAAGAAGAAAATCTAATGACATGGCCTCCTTGTTCACCTGATCTGAACCCCATTGAGAACCTGTGGTCCATCATCAAATGGGAGATTTACAAGGAGGGAAAACAGTACACCTCTCTGAACAGTGTCTGGGAGGCTGTGGTTGCTGCTGCACGCAATGTTGATGGTGAACAGATCAAAACACTGACAGAATCCATGGATGGCAGGCTTTTGAGTGTCCTTGCAAAGAAAGGTGGCTATATTGGTCACTGATTTGTTTTTGTTTTGTTTTTGAATGTCAGAAATGTATATTTGTGAATGTTGAGATGTTATATTGGTTTCACTGGTAAAAATAAATAATTGAAATGGGTATATATTTGTTTTTTGTTAAGTTGCCTAATAATTATGCACAGTAATAGTCACCTGCACACACAGATATCCCCTAAAATAGCTATAACTAAAAACAAACTAAAAACTACTTCCAAAACTATTCAGCTTTGATATTAATGAGTTTTTTGGGTTCATTGAGAACATGGTTGTTGTTCAATAATAAAATTAATCCTCAAAAATACAACTTGCCTAATAATTCTTGGATTTAAAGGTCACTTAATGGAAATTCATATATTCATCTCTGTATATCCTCATACATTTTTGGAACACGTATTTGAATGATAATGTCCTGGGTAAAGATGCATCTTATTACTTGCATGTAGTGTTCGTCCAATCTCATGAATTACATTGGGCTAGAATGACTTGCAACCCTAATGTCTCTAATTCACAAAATGTCCTCCTCTCTACATTCTGTAGTGAATAGGCTCCATAAAACAACATATAAATGATAATGCTTAAAAGGCTATTAGTGGATGTAGCCAATGTAATATTATTTCTGAAGTTCCATTAAACCAGTACTTATACCCAAGGTTTCTTGAGTTTTCATGCTTTGAGGGGCAAATTAAAGATTTGCCTGTAATCATAGATGCTCATGACATTTTTGAGGGAACTCGTTGTAAAGGCAAGAGCATATTCAAACTTCATTGAGCGTGGCTTAACATAGTATCATAGTAGATAAGGTGAAATAAGACATAAGTCCATCGAGCTCAATTTATACGGATCCTACTTTATTTACAATACATAAGCTGCCAATTGAATTTACATTAATGTAATTAGAAACGTCAACCCATTTAACACAAGCAATCATATCCCTGAAATCCCAGAAATATATCTAAACCATTTTTAAATGTAAAGGTATTGACATTTAAGGTATTGACATTCAATACATCCTTAAGCAATGAGTTCCACAATTTGATTGCTCTTACAGTGAAAAAACAGTTAAAGTTTGTGGAGAGCAAATCTCCTTTCCTCTAGACTTAAACTGTTACTTCTTGTTGCAGACAATTGGTTTGGAATAAACAGAGATTCTGCCAACTCTGTATATGAGACAAATATATTTGTTTAAAGTAATCATATCATCTCTCAAGCACCATTTTCTAGAGTAAACGGACACAATTTAGCTAGCCTTTTTTCGTAGGTTAAATCCTCTATTCCCCTTGTAAATTTTGTGGCCCTTTTCTGAACTTTTTCTAATTCTGTAATGTCTTTTTTTTAAATTGGTCCCTAGAACTGCACTCCATACTCAAGGTTAGGTCTTGCCAGGTGATTTATATAGAAACAGAATTATACTTATTATGAGATATTAAGGGCCATTATAGTAAAATAAACTACATGCTCTAAGTCGTTATGGCATTTAAATTTAAAAATGAATGACCCTGTAATGCTATATGTTTAACTCCCATTCAGAAGCTGCAGAGAACTGCTGGTTACTAGCAGTAACAGTTGCTGTCCCAATCAGTAGCAACAGTATCAGTCCAACAACCCAGTGATGTGACTAGTGCTGCTGATTGGGTCAATGGCAGTTTTCACTCTTGACCAGCAGTGCTCTGCAGCTCCCAAATGACACCCTTTGTGGGGGGTTAAACACATAGGGCCAGCGCTAATTAACACTCCCGCTCAAGTGTTAATTGTGCTAGAAGTAAGCTTTTTGTGCGTCAGGTTGCACTCGCATTAAGTTGAAAGTAAGCATTTTTCTCTCACGCTCTAACTTGATAAGCGCAAAAAGCTGAATATCAAATGAGTGTTCACTTATTCCCCCATAGAAGTCAATGGATTAAAAAAGTAGGAAAAAAACACTTTTATTCATAAATAAATATTTATATTAATATTTGATGGGGGGTTTTCTACAATATGTATCTATACCTACAATATAGTTAGATGATTATAAATAGGTATAGATACTGTATATACAGATATATATTGGAATATCTATTTATTAATACATAAAACATATTCTGCTATGTGCAGAACATTGGAATGACAAATATTTACAGTAAATACAAAGTTAAAACCTTTATTAAAAAGCCTGACATGCGCAAACACCTGCAATAAAGCCCTTATCGCTCACATGCAAAGTTTACACTCCACTCTGAATCTGGCCAATGATATTACAGGATCGCTAGTTTTAAAATGGCATGCTCCAACAAATTAGCGCATGTAACCTTTGAACTGTAATGGCCTTTTAGTATCACAAATGGCTTTTATTAAATTTACGCAATTGGCTGCAATATACATTTTTTCTATTGAATTCAAATATACCTAAATCAATAGTCAATATAATAATTGATTGCTTGTGCTGAAATAAATAAAACAATCTCAACATAACCCACTGAACTATTTTAATGCATAGCTGAGAAACTATGGCCTAGATTTAGAGTTTGGCGTTAGCCATCAAAAGCAGCGTTAAAGGGACAGTCTACACCAGCATTTTTATTGTTTTAAAAGATAGATAATCCCTTTATTATCCATTCCCCAGTTTTGCATAACAAACACAGTTATAATAATATACTTTTAACCTCTGTGATTATCTTGTATCTAAGCCTCTGCAAACTGCCCCTTTTTTCAGTTCTTTTGACAGACTTGCAGTCTAGCCAATCAGTGCGTGCTCACAGATAACTTCACGTGCACGAGCACAGTGTTATCTATATGAAATACGTGAGCTAACACCCTCTAGTGGTGAAAAGCTGTTAAAATGCAATCTGAAAGAGGTGGGGTTCAAGGTTTAAGAAATTAGCATATGAACCTCCTAGGTTAAGCTTTCAACTGAGAATACCAAGAGAACAAAGCAAAATTGGTGATAAAAGTAAATTGGAAAATTGTTTAAAATTACATGCTCTATCTGAATCATGAAAGTTTATTTTGGCCTAGACTGCCCCTTTAAGGGGTCCTAATGCTGCTTTTTAACGCCCGCTGGTATTTAGAGTCAGTCAGGAAAGGGTCTACCGCTCACTTTCTTTCCGCGACTCCAGGCTACCGCAGATCCCCTTACATCAATTGCGTATCCTATCTTTTCTATGGGATTTGCCTAATGCTGGTATTTGGAGTCTTGGAAGAAGTGAGCGGTAGAGCCTCTACCGACAAGACTCCTACCGCCAAAAAAAGTCAGTAGTAAAGAGTTTTATGAGCTAACGCCGGAACATAAAGCTCTTAACTACAGTGCTACAAAGTACACAAACACCCATAAACTACCTATAAACCCTAAACCGAGGCCCCCCACATCGCAAACCCTATAATAACATTTTTTAACCCCTAATCTTCCGACCGGACACCGCCGCCACCTACATTATAGCTATGAAACCCTAATCTGCTGCCCCTATTATCGCCGATACCTATATTTATTAACCCCTAATCTGCCCCCCCCCCAACGTCGCCGCTACCTAACTACACTTATTAACCCCTAATCTGCTGACCGGACCTCGCCGCCACTATAATAAATGTATTAACCCCTAAACCTCCGCACTCTTGCCTCGCAAAAACTATAATAAATTGTATTAACCCCTAATCTGCCCTCCCTAACATCGCCACCACCTACCTACAATTATTAACCCCTAATCTCCCGCTCGCAACGTCGCCGCTACTATAATAAAGTTATTAACCCCTAAACCTAAGTCTAACCCTAACCCTAACACCTTCCTAAGTTAAATATAATATTAATTAAACTAAATAAATGTACTATTATTAAATAAATTATTCATATTTAAAACTAAATACTTACCTAGAAAATAAACCCTAATATAGCTACAATATAACTAATAGTTACATTGTAGCTATTTTAGGATTTATATTTATTTTACAGGCAACTTTGTATTTATTTTAACAAGGTACAATAGCTATTAAATAGTTAATAACTATTTAATAGCTACCTAGTTAAAATAATTACAAAATTACCTGTAAAATAAATCCTAACCTAAGTTAGTCCGGAGACTTCTAACACAATGACGGTACCTTTAAGTGACGTCATCCAAGATGGCGTTCCTTCAATTCCAATTGGCTGATAGAATCCTATCAGCCAATCGGAATTGAAGGAACGCCATCTTGGATGATAAAATAAATCCTAACCTAAGTTAGTCCGGAGACTTCTAACACAATGACGGTACCTTTAAGTGACGTCATCCAAGATGGCGTTCCTTCAATTCCGATTGGCTGATAGGATTCTATCAGCCAATCGGAATTAAGCTAGGAAAAATCTGATTGGTTGATTCAATCAGCCAATCAGATTGAAGTTCAATCCGATTGGCTGATCCAATCAGCCAATCGTATTGAGCTTGCATTCTATTGGCTGTTCCAATCAGCCAATAGAATGCGAGCTCAATATGATTGGCTGATTGGATCAGCCAATCAGATTTTTCCTACCTTAATTCTGATTGGCTTATAGAATCCTATCAACCAATCCGAATTGAAGGGACGCCATCTTGGATGACGTCACTTAAAGGTACTGTCATTGTGTTAGAAGACTCCGGATGAAGAGGATGGCTCCGCGTCGGCTCCTTGGAAGATGGCTCCGCTCCGCTCCGGATGGATGAAGATTGAAGACGCCGCCTGGATGAAGACTTCTACCGGATGAAGGACCTCCTCTGCGCACCTTGGATAAAGATTTTGGCCCGGTTGGGTGAAGACGACTCAAGGTAGGGAGATCTTCAGGGGGTTAGCGTTAGGTTTTTTTTAAGGGGGGTTTGGGTGGGTTAGAGTAGTGGTATGTGGGTGGTGGGTTTTAATGTTGGGGGGGTTGTATTTTTTTTTACAGGTAAAAGAGCTGATTACTTTGGGGCAATGCCCCGCAAAAAGCCATTTTAAGGGCTGGTAAAAGAGCTGATGACTTTTGTAATTTAGAATAGGGTAGGGCATTTTTTTATTTTGGGTTTTTTTTAATTTTATTAGGGGGCTTAGGTGTAATTAGTTTAAACTTCTTGTAATATTTTTTTATTTTCTGTAATTTAGTGTATGTTTTTTTTGTATTATAGATTAGTTTATTTAATTGTATTTTAGTTAAGCTAATTGTAGGTAATTTATTTAATTAATTTAATGATAGTGCAGTGTTAGGTGTATTTGTAACTTAGGTTAGGATTTATTTTACAGGTAATTTTGTACTTATTTTAACTAGGTAGCTATTAAGGGCGCGATCGTAGTTTGCGGCGCAAGCAAGGGAACCCCCGCTGCCTGTAGTTTTAGCTCGCAACTCGAGCTATCACATATACGGTGCCGTCAGATGCTAAAGTGCCATAAGTCTGACAAACCAGCAATGTCCAGAAATCTGCGTAAGTACAAATTTCTGGAGTCGCCAGTGACTTACGGCACTTTAGACACTGCCGGGGCCTACAAAACCTGACTAAGTTATAAAATCACCCGTAATGTCTAACACGCCTCCCAAACATAGCCCGACATGTCTAACCCTCTATCCGCTATCCCCCCTCACTATCCTAACAATAAAAAATGTATTAATCCCTAAACCGCCCCTCCCAGACCCCGCCGCCACCTAATTAAGTTATTAACCCCTAAACCGCCGCTCCCGGACCCCGCCACCACCTACATTACCTACCCCCTAATGTGAGCCCCTTACACCGCCGCCACCTACATTAACTACCCCCTAATGTGAGCTCCTACCCCGCCGCCAGCTACATTATCTACCCCCTAATGTGAGCCCCTTACACCGCCGCCACTTACATTAACTACCCCCTAATGTGAGCTACTACCCCACCGCCAGCTACATTAACTACCCCCTAATGTGAGCCCCTTACACCGCCGCTAGCTATATTAAAATTATTAACCACTAATTTAATCCCCCTACCCCGCCGCCAGCTATATTAAAATTATTAACCCCTAATCTAATTCCCCTACCCCGCCGCCAGCTATATTAAAATTATTAACCCTTAATTTAATCCCCCTACCCGCCGCCAGCTATATTAAATTAATAAACCAATAATCTAATCCCCCTATACCGCCGCCAGCTATATTAAATACATTAACCCCTAATCTAATCCCCTAAAGTAATTACCTCTATTACCAGCCCTTAAAAGGGCCTTTTGCGTGACATTGCCCCAAAGTAACAGCTCTATTACCAGCCCTTAAAAGGGCTTTTTGCGGGGCAATTCCCCAAAGAAATCAGCTCTTTTACCAGCCCTTAAAAGGGCTTTTTGCAGGGCTTTGTCGCAAAGAAATCAGCTCTTTTGCATCTAATCTAAATCCCCCTACACCGCCTCCACTTATAATAAATGTATTAACCCCTAATCTAATCCCCCTACACCGCCGCCACCTATATTAAATAGATTAACCCCTAATCTAATCCCCCTACACCGCCGCCACCTATATTAAATAGATTAACCTCTAATCTAATCCCCCTACAACGCCGCCAGCTATATTAACTATATTAACCCTAATTATATTAGGGTTAATATAGTTAATATACGGCTAGATTTAGAGTTCTGCGGCCAAAGGGGTGCGTTAGCTACGCGTGCTTTTTTTCCCCCGCACCTTTTAAATACCGCTGGTATTTAGAGTTCATAGATGGGCTGCGTTAGGCTCCAAAAAGGGAGCGTATAGCATAATTAACCACCACTGCAACTCTCATTAAGAGCGGTGCTTACGGACGCGGCCAGCTTCAAAAACGCGCTCGTGCACGATTCTCCCATAGGAAACAATGGGGCCGTTTGAGCTGAAAAAAAAAACTAATACCTGCAAAAAAGCAGCGTTCAGCACCTAACACAGCCCCATTGTTTCCTATGGGGAAACACTTCCTAAGTCTGCACCTAACACCCTAACATGTACCCCGAGTCTAAACACCCCTAACCTTACACTTATTAAACCCTAATCTGCCGCCCCCGCTATCGCTGACCCCTGCATATTATTATTAACCCCTAATCTGCCGCTCCGTACACCGCCGCAACCTACGTTATCCCTATGAACCCCTAATCTGCTGCCCCTAACCCCCGCCGACCCCTATATTATATTTATTAACCCCTAATCTGCCCCCCCGCAACATCGCCGCTACCTACCTACAATTATTAACTCCTAATCTGCCGACCGGACCTCACCGCTACTCTAATAAATGTATTAACCCCTGAAGCTAAGTCTAACCCTAACCTAAGTTAAATATAATTTTTATCTAACGAAATAAAATAAATCTTATTAAATAAATTAATCCTATTTAAAGCTAAATACTTACCTGTAAAATAAACCCTAATATAGCTACAATATAAATAATAATTATATTGTAGCTATTTTAGGATTAATATTTATTTTACAGGCAACTTTGTATTTATTTTAACCAGGTACAATAGCTATTAAATAGTTAATAACTATTTAATAGCTACCTAGTTAAAATAATTACAAAAGTACCTGTAAAATAAATCCTAACCTAAGTTACAATTAAACCTAACACTACACTATCAATAAATTAATTAAATAAACTGCCTACAATTATCTACAATTAAACCTAACACTACACTATCAATAAATAAATTAAATACAAATACCTACAAATAAATACAAATAAATACACTAAAGTACAAAAAATAAAAAAGAACTGTTACAAAAAATAAAAAAATAATTTACAAACATTATAAAAAATATTACAACAATTTTAAGCTAATTACACCTACTCTAAGCCCCCTAATAAAATAACAAAGCCCCACAAAATAAAAAAAAATGCCCTACCCTATTCTAAAATAAAAATTGAAAAGCTCTTTTACCTTACCAGCCCTTAAAAGGGCCTTTTGCGGGGCATGCCCCAAAGAATTCTGCTCTTTTGCCTGTAAAAAAAACATACAATCCCCCCCCCAACATTACAACCCACCACCCACATACCCCTAATCTAACCCAAACCCCCCTTAAATAAACCTAACACTAAGCCCCTGAAGATCTACCTACCTTGTCTTCACCCCGCCAGGTATCACCGATCCGTCCAGAAGAGGGTCCGAAGTCTTCATCCAATCCGGGCGATGTCTTCATCCAAGCGGGGGCTGAAGAGGTCCATCATCCGGCTGAAGTCTTCATCCAAGCAGGGGCTGAAGAGGTCCATCATCCGGCTGAAGTCTTCTATCTTTCGACATCTTCAATCTTCTTTCTTCCGGATCCATCTTCATCCCGCTGACACGGAACATCTTTCTTCCCCGACGGACTAACGACGAATGAAGGTTCCTTTAAGGGACGTCATCCAAGATGGCGTCCCTTCAATTCTGATTGGCTGATAGGATTCTATTAGCCAATCGGAATTAAGGTAGGAATAATCTGATTATTGTCTGATCCAATCAGCCAATCAGATTGAGCTTGCATTCTATTGACGGGAACCCTCTAACCCTCTATCCGCTATCCCCCCTCACTATCCTAACAATAAAAAATGTATTAACCCCTAAATCGCCGCTCCCGGACCCCGCCGCCACCTAATTAAGTTATTAACCCCTAAATCGCCACTCCCGGACCCCGCCGCCACCTACATTACCTACCCCCTAATGTGAGCCCCTTACACTGCCGCCACCTACATTAACTACCCCCTAATGTGAGCTCCAACCCCGCAGCCAGCTACATTACCTACCCCCTAATGTAAGCCCCTTACACCGCCGCCACCTACATTAACAACCCCCTAATGTGAGCTACTACCCCGCCGCCAGCTACATTAACTACCCCTAATGTGAGCCCCTTACACCGCCGCTAGCTATATTAAAATTATTAACCACTAATTTAATCCCCCTACCCCACCGCCAGCTATATTAAAATTATTAACCCCTAATCTAATCCCCCTACCCCGCCGCCAGCTATATTAAAATTATTAACCCTTAATTTAATCCCCCTACCCGCCGCCAGCTATATTAAATTAATTAACCCCTAATCTAATCCCCCTATACCGCCGCCAGCTATATTAAATACATTAACCCCTAATCTAATCCCCTAAAGTAATTACCTCTATTACCAGCCCTTAAAAGGGCCTTTTGCGTGACATTGCCCCAAAGTAACAGCTCTATTGCCAGCCCTTAAAAGGGCTTTTTGCGGGGCATTTCCCCAAAGAAATCAGCTCTTTTACCAGCCCTTAAAAGGGCTTTTTGCGGGGCTTTGTCACAAAGAAATCAGCTCTTTTGCATCTAATCTAAATCCCCCTTCACCGCCGCCACCTATAATAAATGTATTAACCCCTAATCTAATCCCCCTACACCGCCGCCACCTATATTAAATTGATTAACCCCTAATCTAATCCCCCTACACCGCCGCCACCTAGATTAAATAGATTAACCCCTAATCTAATCCCCCTACACCGCCGCCAGCTATATTAACTATATTAACCCTAATTATATTAGGGTTAATATAGTTAATATACGGCTAGATTTAGAGTTCTGCAACCAAAGGGGTGCGTTAGCTACGCGTGCTTTTTTCCCCCTGCACCTTTTAAATACCGCTGGTATTTAGAGTTCACAGAAGGGCTGCGTTAGGCTCCAAAAAGGGAGCGTATAGCATAATTTACCGCCACTGCAACTCTCAATACCAGCGGTGCTTACGGACGCGGCCAGCTTCAAAAATGTGCTCGTGCACGATTCCCCCATAGGAAACAATGGGGCCATTTGAGCTGAAAAAAAACTAACACCTGCAAAAAAGCAGCGTTCAGCTCCTAACGCAGCCCCATTGTTTCCTATGGGGAAACACTTCCTAAGTCTGCACCTAACACCCTAACATGTACCCCGAGTCTAAACACCCCTAACCTTACACTTATTAACCCCTAATCTGCCGCCCCCGCTATCGCTGACCCCTGCATATTATTCTTAACCCCTAATATGCCGCTCCGTACACCGCCGCAACCTACGTTATCCCTATGAACCCCTAATCTGCTGCCCCTAACCCCCGCCGACACCTATATTATATTTATTAACCACTAATCTGCCCCCCCCCCCCAACTTTGCCGCTACCTACCTAAATTATTAACCCCTAATCTGCCGACCGGACCTCACTGCTACTCTAATAAATGTATTAACCCCTAAAGCTAAGTCTAACCCTAACCCTAACACCCCCCTAAATTAAATATAATTTTTATCTAACGAAATAAAATAATTAAATTATTAAATAAATTAATCCTAATTAAAGCTAAATACTTACCTGTAAAATAAACCCTAATATAGCTTCAATATAAATAATAATTATATTGTAGCTATTTTAGGATTAATATTTATTTTACAGGCAACTTTGTATTTATTTTAACCAGGTAGAATAGCTATTAAATAGTTAATAACTATTTAATAGCTACCTAGTTAAAATAATTACAAAAGTACCTGTAAAATAAATCCTAACCTAAGTTTCAATTAAACCTAACACTATACTATCAATAAATTAATTAAATAAACTGCCTACAATTATCTACAATTAAACCTAACACTACACTATCAATAAATAAATTAAATACAAATACCTACAAATAATCCAATCAGCCAATCAGATTGAGCTCGCATTCTATTGGCTGTTCCGATCAGCCAATAGAATGCGAGCTCAATCTGATTGGCTGATTGGATCAGCCAATCGGATTGAACTTCAATCTGATTGGCTGACTCTACCAGCCAATCAGATTATTCCTACCTTAATTCCAATTGGCTGATAGAATCCTATCAGCCAATCGGAATAGAAGGGACGCCATCTTGGATGACGTCCCTTAAAGGAACCTTCATTCATCGTTAGTCCGTCGGGGAAGAAGGATGTTCCGCGTCAGCGGGATGAAGGTGGATCCGGAAGAAAGAAGATTGAAGATGCCGCATGATAGAAGACTTCAGCCGTATGATGGACCTCTTCAGTCCCCGCTTGGATGAAGACTTCAGCCGGATGATGGACCTCTTCAGCCCCCGCTTGGATGAAGACATCGCCCGGATTGGATGAAAACTTCGGACCCTCTTCTGGACGGATCGGTGATACCCAGCGTGGTGAAGACAAGGTAGGGAGATCTTCAGGGGCTTAGTGTTAGGTTTATTTAAGGGGGGTTTGGGTTAGATTAGGGGTATGTGGGTGGTGGGTTGTAATGTTGGGGGGGGTATTGTATGTTTTTTTTACAGGCAAAAGATCAGAATTCTTTGGGGCATGCCCCGCAAAAGGCCCTTTTAAGGGCTGGTAAGATAAAAGAGGTTTTCAATTTTTATTTTAGAATAGGGTAGGGCATTTTTTTTGGGGGGGGGCTTTGTTATTTTATTAGGGGGCTTAGAGTAGGTGTAATTAGCTTAAAATTGTTGTAATATTTTTATAATGTTTGTAAATTATTTTTTTATTTTTTGTAACTTAGTTCTTTTTTTATTTTTTGTACTTTAGTTAGTGTATTTATTTGTATTTATTTGTAGGTATTTGTATTTAATTTATTTATTGATAGTGTAGTGTTAGGTTTAATTGTAGATAATTGTAGGTAGTTTATTTAATTAATTTATTGATAGTGTAGTGTTAGGTTTAATTGTAACTTAGGTTAGGATTTATTTTACAGGTACTTTTGTAATTATTTTAACTAGGTAGCTATTAAATAGTTATTAACTATTTAATAGCTATTGTACCTGGTTAAAATAAATACAAAGTTGCCTGTAAAATAAATATTAATCCTAAAATAGCTACAATATAATTATTATTTATATTGTAGCTATATTAGGGTTTATTTTACAGGTAACTATTTAGCATTAAATAGGAATAATTTATTTAATAAGATTTATTTTATTTTGTTAGATAAAAATTATATTTAAATTAGGGGGGGTGTTAGGGTTAGACTTAGCTTTAGGGGTTAATACATTTATTAGAGTAGCGGTGAGTTCTGGTTGGCAGATTAGGGGTTAATAATTGTAGGTAGGTAGCGGCGACATTGGGGGGGGGGGCAGATTAGGGGTTAATAAATATTATGTAGGTGTCGGCGGTGTTAGGGGCAGCAGATTAGGGGTACATAGGGATAATGTAGGTGGCGGCGGTGTGCGGTCGGCAGATTAGGGGTTAAAAAAATTTAATAGAGTGGCGGCGATGTGGGGGGACCTCGGTTTAGGGGTACATAGGTAGTTTATGGGTGTTAGTGTACTTTAGAGCACAGTAGTTAAGAGGTTTATGAACCGGCGTTAGCCCAGCAAGCTCTTAACTCCTGGCTTTTCTCTGCGGCTGGAGTCTTGTCGTTAGATTTCTAACGCTCACTTCAGCCAAGACTCTAAATACCGGCGTTAGAAAGATCCCATTGAAAAGATAGGATACGCAATTGGCGTAGGTGGATCTGCGGTATGGAAAAGTCGCGGCTGGAAAGTGAGCGTTAGACCCTTACCTACAAGACTCTAAATACCAGCGGTAGGACAAAACCAGCGTTAGGACCCCCTAACACTGGTTTTGACGGCTAACGCAGGACTCTAAATCTAGGCGTTAGTTATTATATTATATATATTAACTATATTAACCCTAATTATATTAGGGTTAATATAGTTAATATCGTTATTATATTATATATATATTAAGTATAATAACCCTATCTAGCTCTAACATCCCTAACTAAATTCTTATTAAAATAAATCTAATTAATATTAATATTATTAATTAAAATATTCCTATTTAAATCTAAATACTTACCTATAAAATAAACCCTAAGATAGCTACAATATAATTATTGATTACATTGTAGCTATTTTAGGGTTTATATTTATTTTACAGGTAACTTGGTATTTATTTTAACTAGGTACAATAGCTATTAAATAGTTAATAACTATTTAATAGCTACCTAGTTAAAATAATTACCAATTTACCTGTAAAATAAATCCTAAACTAAGTTACAAATACACCTACACTATCAATAGATTAAATAAACTACAAATATCTAAACTAAAATACAATTAAATAAACTAAACTAAATTACAAAAATTAAACACTAAATTACAAAAATTAAACACTAAATTACAAAAATTAAACACTAAATTACAAAAAATAAAAAAAATTACAAGATTTTTAAGCTAATTACACCTATTCTAAGCCCCCTAATAAAATAATAAAGCCCCCCAAAATAAAAAAATTCCCTACCCTATTCTAAATTTAAAAAGTTAACAGCTCTATTACCTTACCAGCCCTTAAAAGGGCCTTTTGCGGGGCATTCCCCAAAGAAATCAGCTCTTTTGCCTGTAAAAAAAAAACACAATACCACCCCCCAACATTACAACCCACCACCCACATACCCCTATTCTAAACCCACCCAACCCCCCCTTAAAAAAACCTAACACTACCCCCTGAAGATCTCCCTACCTTGTCTTCACCCAGCCGGGCAGAACTCTTCATTCGATCCGGGCAATGTCTTCAATCAAGCGGCAGAGAAGAAGTCTTCCATCCGGGCGATGTCTTCAATCAAGCGGCAGAGAAGAAGTCTTCCATCCGGGCGATGTCTTCAATCAAGCGGCAAAGAAGAGGTCCTCCATCGGGGCAAAGTTTTCTTCCAAGCGGCATCTTCAATCTTCTTTCTTCGCTCCTCCGACATGGAACATCCATCTGGTACGATGACTTCCCGATGAATGAGGTTCCTTTAAATGATGTCATCCAAGATGGCGTCCGTCGAATTCCGATTGGCTGATAGGATTCTATCAGCCAATCGGAATTAAGGTAGAAAAATCTGATTGGCTGATTGAATCAGCCAATCAGATTCAAGTTCAATCCGATTGGCTGATTGGTTCATCATTTAAAGGAACCTCATTCATCGGGAAGTCGTCGTACCGGATGGATGTTCCACGTTGGAGGAGCGAAGAAAGAAGATTGAAGATGCCGCTTGGAAGAAAACTTCGCCCGGATGGAAGACTTCTTCTCTGCCGCTTGATTGAAGACATCGCCCGGATGGAAGACTTCTTCTCTGCCGCTTGATTGAAGACATAGCCCGGATCGGATGAAGAGTTCTGCCCAGCTGGATGAAGACAAGGTAGGGAGATCTTCAGGGGGGTAGTGTTAGGTTTTTTCAAGGGGGGTTTGGGTGGGTTTAGAATAGGGGTATGTGGGTGGTGGGTTGTAATGTTGGGGGGTGGTATTGTGTTTTTTTTTACAGGCAAAAGAGCTGATTTCTTTGGGGCATGCCCCGCAAAAGGCCCTTTTAAGGGCTGGTAAGGAAATAGAGCTGTTAACTTTTTAATTTAGAATAGGGTAGGGAATTTTTTTTATTTTGGGGGCTTTATAATTTTATTAGGGGGCTTAGAATAGGTGTAATTAGCTTAAAAATCTTGTAATCTTTTTTTATTTTTTGTAATTTAGTGTTTGGTTTTTTTTGTAATTTAGTGTAGTTTATTTAATTGTATTTTAGTTTAGATATTTGTAGTTTATTTAATTTATTGATAGTGTAGGTGTATTTGTAACTTAGGTTAGGATTTATTTTACAGGTAAATTGTTAATTATTTTAAATAGGTAGCTATTAAATAGTTATTAACTATTTAATAGCTATTGTACCTAGTTAAAATAAATACCAAGTTACCTGTAAAATAAATATAAACCCTAAAATAGCTACAATGTAATTATTATATTCTAGCTATCTTAGGGTTTATTTTATAGGTAAGTATTTAGATTTAAATAGGAATATTTTAATTAATAATATTAATTAGATTTATTTTAATAAGAATTTAGTTAGGGATGTTAGAGTTAGATAGGGTTATTATACTTAATATATATATAATATAATAACGATATTAACTATATTAACCCTAATATAATTAGGGTTAATATAGTTAATATATATAATATAATAACTTTATTAACTATATTAACCCTAATATAATTAGGGTTAATATAGTTAATATAGCTGGCGGCGGTGTAGGGGGATTAGATTAGGGGTTAATCTATTTAATATAGGTGGCAGCGGTGTAGGGGGATTAGATTAGGGGTTAATACATTTATTATAGGTGGCGGCAGTGTAGGGGGATTAGATTAGGGGTTAATACATTTATTATAGGTGGCGGCGGTGTAGGGGGATTTAGATTAGATGCAAAAGAGCTGATTTCTTTGTGACAATGCCCCGCAAAAAGCCCTTTTAAGGGCTGGCAATAGAGCTGTTACTTTGGGGCAATGTCACGCAAAAGGCCCTTTTAAGGGCTGGTAATAGAAGTAATTACTTTAGGGAGATTAGATTAGGGGTTAATGTATTTAATATAGCTGGCGGCGGTGTAGGGGGATTAGATTAGGGGTTAATACATTTAATATAGCTGGCGGTGGTGTAGGGGGATTAAATTAGGGGTTAATACATTTAATATAGCTGGCGGCGGTGTAGGGGGATTAAATTAGGGGTTAATACATTTAATATAGCTGGCGGCGGTGTAAGGGGCTCACATTAGGGGGTAGTTTAATATAGCTGGCGGTGGGGTAGGAGCTCACATTAGGGGGTATGTAATGTAGCTGGCGACGGTGTAGGGGGATCACATTAGGGGGTTATACTTTTAATGTAGGTGGCGGCGAGGTCCGACGGTTTAGGGGTTAAATACTTTTTTAGGGATTGCGGCGGGCGATCGCGGTTGACAGGTAGATAGACATTGCGCATGCGTTAGGTGTTAGGTTTTATTTAACAGTTCGCGGTTGACAGGTAGATAGACATTGCGCATGCGTTAGGTGTTAGGTTTTATTTAGCAGCTATTTTAGGGAGTTACAGGGCTCCAATAGACAGCATAAGGCTTACTACGGCTGCATTTTGTGGCGAGGTGAAAATGGAGTAAGATTTCTCCATTTTCGCCACGTAAGTCCTTACACTGTATATTGGATACCAAACTGCGCGGGTTTGGTATACCTGCCTATGGGCCAAAAAACTATGGCCGAAGGCAGAAATATACGAGCGTAACTTCTAGGTTACGCCATATATAGGATACCAAACCCGCGCAAAATTCGGCATCGCCGGCTTTTTCGGGCGATGCTGCATATCGGATCGAGGCCTAAATAGTTATTAACTATTTAATAGCTATTGTACCTAGTTAAAATAAATACAAAGTTGCCTGTAAAATAAATATAAATCCTAAAATAGCTACACTGCAACCATTAGTTATAGTGTAGCTATATTAGGGTTTATTTTCTAGGTAAGTATTTAGTTTTAAATAGGAATAATTTATTTAATAATAGTAAATTTATTTCGTTTAATTAATATTATATTTAACTTAAGGGGGTGTTAGGGTTAGGGTTAGACTTAGGTTTAGGGGTTAATAACTTTATTATAGTAGCGGCGACGTTGCGGGTATGAGATTAGGGGTTAATAATTGTAGGTAGGTGTTGGCGATGTTAGGGAGGGCAGATTAGGGGTTAATACAATTTTTAATAGTGTTTGCGAGGCGGGAGTGTGGCGGTTTAGGGGTTAATACATTGATTATAGTGGCGGCGATGTCCGGTCTGCAGATTAGGGGTTAATAAGTGTAGGTAGGTGGCGGCGACCTTGGGGGGGGGGCAGATTAGGGGGTAATAAATAGGTTTTACAATAAAAAATGTACTTGCAAATTAATCTAAACAGAACATATTGCATATATTAAAAACTACAATCACTCCACAGAGTGGTGGTGTTAGTGTTTTATGTAGTGTGTGTGTGCTCCTACCCCTGTTCAAACTCATTTAAATTAAATGAGTACTAAAGAAAGAAAATAAGGTTTAATGATTCAGATAGAGCATGCAGTTTTAAGAGACTTCCCAATATACTTCCATTATCAAATTGCATACAGTATTTTTTATTTGTACACTTTTTTGAGGCACCAGCTTCTACTGAGCATGTGCAAGAGTTTGCAGTGTATACTTATATGAGTCTGTGATTGGTTGATGGCTGTCACGATAGAGGGGGATGGCAAACTAAAGAACATTTTCAAATTTATTAGAAAAAATCTATTGCCCATTTAAAATTCTGAATGTCATTTTATTATGTACTTTTGATTATGCAATTCTACTGTATGTAAATGTTCTTTAACACAGTAAGAAAAATAATAATACAATATATATATTTTATTATGTTTGTTGATTTTTCAGAATGTTCACAAACATGGAGAAACAGATACAATACAATAATCTGTAAGCAACAACCAGAGTAAATACAGTTGTGTAGACATGGACGGGTAGTTGGCAAACGTCTATCAAAGGAGTGTCCTTTAGTCCTTCGCACTCTATTAGCTTAGCTGGATGTGCATATTTCTTGCGCTATCTAGTTTGGAACCCATGAAATGAAATGAGAAAATGAACTTAAAGGGTGCATTGAATAGTGAACAAAACACTTCAGATACACAGAAAATGAATGATAAACAGATATTAACAATAAAACATGTTGCAATTATTTATTATAATACTATTGTAAAAGAATTGCTCTGATAATAAAGTAAAATAAATTTGAAGTGAATATGTTGTTTTATTACTGTAGATTGTTATATGCCATTCAAGGTTTTCTATTTTGTTGGGACTGTGTGTATGTTTCCCAATAAAACATCACATAGAAAAGATCTAGCTTCCCTGTTTTATAATAGTAGTAGTTTTATAAAGCTAAAGTGTTAAAACCATTTATTTGCCATTCTTTCAGAGTAGGATGATATCAGATATCCAATGTCTTGGACAATCACACACAAGGTGTAAATTAAACAACATAACACAATGTAGTAAAAATAGAAAGGATATAGTCCAAATATTGCAATTTTGTATTTTCACGTAGATTTCGCTAGATATGACCTCAGAGAAAAAAGGCAAACATAGCGTAACTCTTAAAATGGATGATAGACCTTATTATAGTAGCCTTACTCTTATTAGAGAGAGCTATAACTGAGTTCTCATGATATAATCGGGTGTTAAAGATGTTGCTTCTCCAGACTTTATTTCAGCAATGTACTCTTAACCTCTGGGAGAAGGAGAATCTCTATAGTGAATACTATTATTTCAAATCATAAAAGCACTGTGCGTTGTGGGGTCATCTACCACCTTGTCAAGATTCTTACATTGGTTTCCAAACCTTTAGCTGAGTGAGCTGATTTAGAAGTGGCCAAGGATCTAAGATTCCAGGAGTGAGCTGTTAATCGCGTGCCTAGTTGCTTCTCCAAACTGTGAGTATAATATGGCAATTGTGGCATTTTTGCATTAATTAGGCATCTATAAATATTGGAGATACTTTTATTATGGGGAAGGATTTCAAGGCACAGTTTTTTTTTTTACTTTGTAAGAGATCAGAATAGGTCTAACTGCATGATCAGATAATGGGGCTGATTTATCAATGTCAGTCTGACATGAAACGCTGTACGCAGGTTGCTCCAGAATTTTTATTGTTTGAAAAGATAGATAATCTCTTTATTACCCATTCCACAGTTTTTCATACTTTTTACCTCTGTGATTATCTTTTATCTAAGCCGCTGCAGAATGCCCATTTATTTCAATTCTTTTGACAGACTTTCATTTCAGCCAATCAGTGCCCAGATCATAAGTAGATCCACGTATGTGAGCACAATTTTATCTGTATGACACACATGAACTAACACCCTCTAGCTGTTGAAAACTGTCAAATGCATTCAGATAAAAGGTGGCCTTCAAGGGATTAGAAATTAGTATATAAACCTACCTATGTTTAGCTTTCAACTAAGAATACCAAGCAAACAAAGCTAATTTGATGATAAAATTAAATTGGAAAGTTGTTTAAAATTGCATGCCCTATTTGAATCATGAAAGTTTAATTTTGACTAGACTGTACCTTTAAGTTACTTTTTAAATGTACCTATATTTTATATTGCCCCTTATTTTGCCGACACCACTCTGCCACCCTTATATAGCTTATCAGCTGCTGTGTATGTTGAAGGCAGAAGTGTTAAGTGAGTATTCAAGAAGCCTTGGGAAAAATGGCAGCCGTGTTGTGTACCAAGAAAGCGGCAAAGTCTCAATTGTATTGGAGCTCCTTGCTCCACACTTCCTAGGGCTTTGTGTGTTATATAGCCACCTGACTATAGCGACTCGGGTTTCATAGTGGTTACACCGCCACTTGTCAGTTATTTATGTAGTGCTAACATTTTTACGCCATTAGCCAGTTTGGGAGCTTAAAAGGGATTATTTTTTGCTTGGCAGCGTTGATCTAGACTTTCTGCCGATGTGTAGCCTGGACACTGGTGATCATTAGGAGCACACTCATGAACCTTATTAAGCCTGCTGGTGACGGGGAACTTGCTCTTTTCCTAACGTAATATGTAACAGAGTTGATGTTCCAGAAGTGGACGATCAAATGAACAGTGATATTAAAAACTGGAGGACTGGGCGAATAAACAGGATCTGAAATCTAATATTACCAATAGACAAATTATGTATATAGGAGACAAAAACCCAAAGGCCAATTATAGTCTCAATGGTACATTACTGATTGTAACTAAAGAGGAATGGGAGCTGGGAATTATTATTTCAGATCATTTAAAATTTGGTACACAATGCAGCAGTGCATCCAGCAAGGCCAGTCGAATACTTGGTTGCATTGGTAGATGTATTAGAAGCAAAAATAGCAAGGTTCTTATACTACTTTACAGATCATTAAAGGGACAGTCAATACAAAAATTGTTATTGTTTAAAAAGATAGATAACGCCTTTACTACCCATTCCCCAGCTTTGTACAAAAAATATGGTTTAATTAATATACTTTTTATTATTATTATCGGTTATTTGTAGAGCGCCAACAGATTCCGCAGAGCTATAAACAAAGGGGGAGTACAACAAAACAATTATAGGGTAGAGGGCCCTGCCAAGAGTTGCACTGTTGTATTCAGCTCTTAAGAAGGTGATCTACAAACAGTTGGACTTTTAGGCTTACATGCTAAGAGGGTTCAGGGGATTGCAGTGGAGGAGAGGAACTGGTATTAGGAAAGGTTAGCGTAGGTTGTATGCATCCTTGAACAGTAGAGTCTTTAGGGAGCACTTGAAGCTTTTAAAACTAGAAGAGAGTCTTGTGGAGCGAGGCAGAGAGTTCCACAAGATGGGAGCCAGTCAAGAGAAGTCCTGTAAATGGGAGTGTGATGAGGTGACAAGAGAGGAGGAGAGTAGGAGGTCATGAGCAGAGCGAAGGGGACGGGAGGGAGAGTATCTAGAGACAAGGTCTGAGATGTAGGGGGGCTTTGTATGTCAGAGTGAGAGTTTTGTGTTTGATCCTAGAGGCAAGAGGAAGCCAGTGAAGCGATTGGCCGAGAGGTGCAGCAGATGAAGAGCGACGTGTAAGGAAGATGAGTCTGGCAGAGGCATTCATTATGGATTGTAAAGGCACTTTATAACCATTAAACCTCTAAAATTATGTCTGTTTCTAAGTCACTAAAGACAGCTCCTTGATCACATGCTTTGTATTAGCTTTACACAACAGGGGAGTGCTAGTTCTTGTGAGCCATATAGTTCAAAGTAGTAATATAGCGCAGCACCAACTGTATTTAAAACATTATTGCTTTATTGTGCCAATTAAAACAGACAACGTTTTACAGACAACGTTTCGGACCCATGTCCTTAAGGACATGGGTCCGAAACGTTGTCTGTTTTAATTGGCACAATAAAGCAATAATGTTTTAAATACAGTTGGTGGTGTGGGTATATTACTACTTTGAACTGTATATCTTGGACCATGGTGCAGGTCTAATAGCTGGCACACCTGCAAATGATTTGTTGCATACCCAATGGGGATTACCTTGGTGCGTGTGCATTCTTTTGATTCTTGTGAGCCATATAGATAACATTGAGCTCACACCCATGGATTCTAACAACAATCAACCCATGGTTAATAAAGAGATTATCTTACTTTTTAAACAATAACATTTTTTGCGTTGTCTGTCCCTTTAATTAGGCCTCATCTGGAATACTGTGTACAGTTCTGGAGACCATATCTTCAGAAAGAAAGAAAGAAAGAAACTAAAAAATGTCCAAAGGAGGGCTTCTAAAATATATAAAGAAAGACTCTATGGCCTAAATATGTATAGTTTAGAGGAGAGAAGAAAAAGAGGTGACATGATAGAAACCTTCAAATATATGAAGGGACTTAATAAAGTTGAAGCTGAAAGCATTTCCCCCCCCCCCCAAAAAAAAGCCAAAACAAGGGGTCACAATCTTAGTTTACGCCTAGATTTAGAGTTCTGCGTTAGACGTGAAAACCAGCGTTAGGGGCTCCTAACGCTGGTTTTGGGCTACCGCTGGTATTTAGAGTCAGTCATGAAAGGGTCTAACGCTCACTTTCCAGCCGCAAATTTTCCATACCGCAGATCCCCTTATGCCAATTGGGTATCCTATCTTTTCAATGGGATCTTTCTAACGCCGGTATTTAGAGTCTTGGCTGAAGTGAGCGTTAGAAATCTAACGACAAGACTCCAGCCGCAGAAAAGCCAGGAGTTAAGAGCTTTCTGGGCTAACACCGGTTCATAAAGCTCTTAACTACTGTGCTCTAAAGTACACTAACACCCATAAACTACCTATGTACCCCTAAACCGAGGCTCCCCCACATCGCTGCAACTCTAATAAAAAAATGTAACCTCTAATCTGCTGACCGCACACCGCCGCAAGCTACATTATCCCTATGTACCCCTAATCTGCTGCCCCTAACACCGCCGACCCCTACATAATATTTATTAACCCTAATCTAACCCCCCCAACGTCGCCGCCACCTACCTACAATTATTAACCCCTAATCTGCCGACCGGACCTCACCGCTACTATAATAAATTTATTAACCCCTAAAGCTAAGTCTAACCCTAACACTAACATCCCACTAAGTTAAATATAATTTTTATCTAACAAAATACATTAACTCTTATTAAATAAATTATTCCTATTTAAAGCTAAATACTTACCTGTAAAATAAACCCTAATATAGCTACAATATAAATTATAATTATATTGTAGCTATTTTAGGATTAATATTTATTTTACAGGTAACTTTGTATTTATTTTAATCCTAACCTAAGTTACAATAAACCTAACACTACACCATCAATAAATTAATTAAATAAAATACCTACAATTATCTACAATTAAACCTAACACTACACTATCAATAAATTAATTACATACAAATACCTACAAATAAATACAATTAAATAAACTAACTAAAGTACAAAAAAAAGAACTAAGTTACAAAAAATAAAAAAAATGATTTACAAACATTATAAAAATATTACAACAATTTTAAGCTAATTACACCTACTCTAAGCCC
Source organism: Bombina bombina (assembly GCF_027579735.1). Taxonomy (NCBI): domain Eukaryota; kingdom Metazoa; phylum Chordata; class Amphibia; order Anura; family Bombinatoridae; genus Bombina; species Bombina bombina. Next base: position 159,046,157 of record NC_069505.1, on the reverse strand, counting down.
CCTAATAAAATAACAAAGCCCCCCAAAATAAAAAAATGCCCTACCCTATTCTAAAATACAAATAGAAAAGCTCTTTTACCTTACCAGCCCGTAAAAGGGCCTTTTGCGGGGCATGCCCCAAAGAATTCTGCTCTTTTGCCTGTAAAAAAAACCATACAATACCCCCCCAACATTACAACCCACCACCCACATACCCCTAATCTAACCCAAACCCCCCTTAAATAAACCTAACACTAAGCCCCTGAAGATCTCCCTACCTTGTCTTCACCACGCCGGGTATCACCGATCCATCAAGAAGAGGCTCCGAAATCCTCATCCAAGCCCAAGCGGGGGCTGAAGAGGTCCATCATCGGGCTGAAGAGGTCCATCATTCGGCTGAAGAGGTCCAATATCTGGCTGAAGAGGTCCATTATCCGGCTGAAGTCTTGATCCAAGCGGGGGCTGAAGAGATCCATCATCCGGCTGAAGTCTTCTATCAAGCGGCATCTTCAATCTTCTTTCTTCTGGATCCATGTTCATCCCGCTGACGTGGAACATCCATCCTGGCCGACGACTTCCCGACGAATGACGGTTCCTTTAAGGGACGTCATCCAAGATGGCGTCCTTCGAATTCCGATTGGCGAATAGGATTCTATCAGCCAATAGAATGCAAGCTCAATCTGATTGGCTGATTGGATCAGCCAATCGGATTGAACTTCAATCTGATTGGCTGATTCCATCAGCCAATCAGAATTTTCCTACCTTAATGTCCCTTAAAGGAACCGTCATTCGTCGGGAAGTCGTCGGCCAGGATGGATGTTCCACGTCGGCGGTATGAAGATGGATCCGGAAGAAAGAAGATTGAAGATGCCGCTTGATAGAAGACTTCAGCCGGATGATGGATCTCTTCAACCCCCGCTTGGATCAAGACTTCAGCCGGATGATGGATCTCTTCAGCCCCCGCTTGGATCAAGACTTCAGCCGGATGATGGACCTCTTCAGCTGGATGATGGACCTCTTCAGGCGGATGATGGACCTCTTCAGCCCGATGATAGACCTCTTCAGCTTCCGCTTGGGCTTGGATGAAGATTTCGGAGCCTCTTCTGGACGGATCGGTGATACCCGGCGTGGTGAAGATAAGGTAGGGAGATCTTCAGAGGCTTAGTGTTAGGTTTATTTAAGGGGGGTTTGGGTTAGATTAGGGGTATGTGGGTGGTGGGTTGTAATGTTGGGGGGGAGTATTGTATGTTTTTTTTTACAGGCAAAAGATCAGAATTCTTTGGGGAATGCCCCGCAAAAGGCCCTTTTAAGGGCTGGTAAGGTAAAATAGCTTTTCTATTTGTATTTTAGAATAGGGTAGGGCATTTTTTTATTTTGGGGGGCTTTCTTATTTTATTAGGGGGCTTAGAGTAGGTGTAATTAGCTTTAAGATGTTGTAATATTTTTCTAATGTTTGTAAATAATTTTTTTATTTTTTGTAACAGTTCTTTTTTTTGTACTTTAGTTAGTTTATTTAATTGTATTTATTTGTAGGTATTTGTATGTAATTAATTAATTAATAGTGTAGTGTTAGGTTTAATTGTAGATAATTGTAGGTATTTTATTTAATTAATTTATTGATAGTGTAGTGTTACGTTTAATTGTAACTTAGGTTCGGATTTATTTTACAGGTAATTTTGTAATTATTTTAACTAGGTAGCTATTAAATAGTTATTAACTATTTAATAGCTTTTGTACCTGGTTAAAATAAATACAGTTACCTGTAAAATAAATATTAATCCTAAAATAGCTACGATATAATTATAATTTATATTGTAGCTATATTAGGGTTTATTTTACAGGTAAGTATTTAGCTTTAAATAGGAATTATTTATTTAATAAGAGTTAATTTATTTCGTTAGATAAAAATTATATTTAATTTAGGGGGGTGTTAGTGTTAGGGTTAGATTTAGCTTTAGGGGTTAATAAATTTATTAGAGTAGCGGTGAGGTCTAGTCAGCAGATTAGGGGTTAATACTTGAAGTTAGGTGTTGGTGATGTTAGGGAGGGCAGATTAGGGGTTAATACTATTTATTATAGGGTTATTGAGGCGGGAGTGAGGCGGATTAAGGGTTAATACATTTACTATAGTAGCGGTGAGGTAAGGTAGGCAGATTAGGGGTTAATAATTGTAGGTAGGTGGCGGCGACATTGGGGGCGGCAGATTAGGGGTTAATACATATAATATAGGGGTCGGCGGTGTTAGGGGCAGCAGATTAGGGGTACATAGGAATAATGTAGGTTGCGGCGGTGTACGGAGCGGCAGGGGTTAATAATAATATGCAGGGGTCAGCGATAGCGGGGGTGGCAGATTAGGGGTTAATAAGTGTAAGATTAGGGGTGTTTAGACTTGGGGTACATGTTAGACTTAGGAAGTGTTTCCCCATAGGAAACAATGGGGCTGCGTTAGGAGCTGAACGCTGCTTTTTTGCAGGTGTTAGATTTTTTTCAAGATCAAACGGCCCCATTGTTTCCTATGGGGGAATCGTGCACGAGCACGTTTTTGAAGCTGGCCGCGTCCGTAAGCACCGCGGGTATTTAGAGTTGCAGTGGCAGTAAATTATGCTCTACGCTCCATTTATTGAAAACGCAGCCCTTCTGTGAACTCTTAATACCAGCGGTATTTAAAAGGTGCGGGGGGGAAAAAACACTCGTAGCTAAGGCACCCCTTTGGCTGCAGAACTCTAAATCTAGCGGTTAGAGAATAACACAATAGATTTATGAGAAATGTGAAGTAGCATTTTTTTACAGAAAGGGTGGTAGATTCATGGAATAAACTTCCAATTGAGGTGGTAAACACAAACGGCTAGATTACGAGTTTTGCGGTAAGGTAAAAAAGCAGCGTTAACAGGTCCTAACGAGTCTCGCAGGTTTAGGGGCCCGCACACTTTTTTGGCCTTACCGCAAAACGATTTACGTAAACTTCGTAAACCCTTTTTTCAATGGAACTTTGCATAACGCCAGTATTATGAGTCTGTCCTGGGAGGCCAAAAAGTGAGCAGTACACCCTCTACCTCCAAGATCCGTAACGCATTCTAAAGTCAGTAGTGATGAGTTTTACACTACAACGCCATAGCATAAAACTCATAACTAAAGTGCTAAAAAGTACACTAACACCCATAAACTACCTATTAACCCCTAAACCGAGGCCCTCCCACATCGCAATCACTATAATAAAATTATTAACCCCTAATCCGCCGCTCTGGACATCGCCACCACTATAATAAACATATTAACCCCTAAACCGCCGCACTCCCGCCTCGCAAACACTAGTTAAATAATATTAACCCCTAATCTGCCGCCCCTAACATCGCAGCCATCTACATTATATTTATTAACCCCTAATCTGCCACCCCCAACATCGCTGCCACTATATTAAATTTATTAACCCCTAAACCTAAGTCTAACCCTAACCCTAACACCCCCTAATTGAAATATAATTTAAATAAATCTAAATAAAATTACTATCATTAACTACATTATTCCTATTTAAAACTAAATACTTACCTATAAAATAAACCCTAAGCTAGCTACAATATAACTAATAGTTCCATTGTAGCAAGCTTGGGGTTTATTTTTATTTTACAGGCAAGTTTGTATTTATTTAAACTAGGTAAAATAGTTATTAAATAGTTATTAACTATTTAATAACTACCTAGCTTAAAGAAATACAAATTTACCTGTAAAATAAAACCTAACCTAAGTTACACTAACACATAACACTACACTATAATTAAATAAATTACATAAACTAAATACAATTAAATAAATTAAATGAAATTAACTAAATCACAAAAAACACTAAATTACAGAAAATAAAAAACAAATTACAGATCTTTAAACTAATTGCACCTAATCTAATAGCCCTATCAAAATAAAAGAAGCGCCCTCCCCCAAAATAAAAAAACTAGCCTAAACTAAACTACCATTGCCCCAAAGAAATCAGCTCTTTTTCCTGTAAAAAACAAATGCAAATACCCCACAACAGTAAAACCCACCACCCACACAACCAGCCCCCCAAATAAAATACTAACTAAACAAACCTAAGCTCCCCATTGCCCTGAAAAGGGCATTTGGATAGGCATTGCCCTTAAAAGGTCATTTAGCTCTATTGCAGGCCCAAAGCCCTAACCTAAAAAATAAACCCACCCAATACACCGTTAAAAAATTCCTAACACTAACCCCCGTAGATTCACTTACCGGGAGAAGTCTTTATCCAAGCGGCAAGATGTCCTCAAAGATGCCGGCAGAAGTGGTCCTCCAGTTGGCAGAAGTGGTCCTCCAGACGGGCAGAAATCTTCATCCAGACGGCATCTTCTATCTTCATCCTTCCGGCATTGAGCGGGTCCATCTTCAAGACATCCGACGCGGAGCATCCTCTTCAAACGACGGCTTCTTCGTAATAAATATCTCTTTTAGTGACGTCATCCAAGATGGCATCCCTTAGATTACGATTGGCTGATAGTATTCTATCAGCCAATCGGAATTAAGGCAGAAAAAATCCTATTGGCTGATGCAATCAGCCAATAGGATTGAGCTTACATTCTATTGGCTGATTGGAACAGCCAATAGAATGCAAGCTCAATCCTATTGGCTGATTGGATCAGCCAATAGGATTGAACTTCAATACTATTGGCTGATTTCATCAACCAATAGGATTTTTCCTACCTTAATTCCTATTGGCTGATAGAATTCTATCAGCCAATCGGAATTGAAGGGACACCATCTTGGATGACATCACTTAAAGGACCCGTCATTGTTCAAGAAGACTCCAGATGAAGAGGATGCTCCGAGTCGGATGTCTTGAAGATGGAGCCGCTCCGCACTAGAAGGATGAAGATAGAAGATGCTGTCTGGATGAAGACTTCTGCCCATCTGGAGGACCTCTTCTGCCCGGCTTGGAACAGCCAATAGAATGCCAGCTCAATCCTATTGGCTGATTGCACGTCACTTAAAGAGATATTCATTACAAAGAAGCCGTCGTTTGAAGAGGATGCTCCATATCGGATGTCTTGAAGATGGACCCGCTCTGTGCCGGAAGGATGAAGATAGAAGATGCCATCTGGATGAAGACTTCTGCCCGTCTGGAGGACCACTTCTGCCCGTCTGGAGGACCACTTCTGCCGGCTTCGTTGAGGACATCTTGTCGCTTGGATGAAGACTTCTCCAGGTAAGTGAATCTTCGGGGGTTAGTGTCAGGATTTTTTTAAGGGTTTATTGGGTGGGTTTATTTTTTAGTTTAGGGCTTTGGGCCTGCAATAGAGATAAATGCCCTTTTATGGGCAATGCCCATCCAAATGCCCTTTTCAGGGCAATGGGGAGCTTAGGTTTTTTTAATTAGGGTTTTATTTGAGGGGTTGGTTGTGTGGGTGGTGGGTTTTACTGCTGGGGGGGTAGTTTGTATTTTTTTGTCAGGTAAAAGAGCTGATTTCTTTGGGGCAATGCCCTGCAAAAGGCCATTTTATGGGCTATTTGTAGTTTAGTTTAGGCTAAAGTTTTTTTTTTATTTTGGGGGGGCTTTTTTATTTTGATAGGGCTATTAGATTAGGTGTAATTAGTTTAAAGATCTGTAATTTGTGTTTTGTTTTCTTTAATTTAGTGTTTGTTTGTTTGTTTTTAATTTAGCTAATTTAATTTATTTAATTGTATTTAATGTAGGTAATTTATTTAATTGTGGTGTAGTGTTAGGTGTTAGTGTAACTTAGGTAGGTTTTATTTTACAGGAAAATGTGTATGTTTTAGCTAGGTAGTTATTAAATAGTTAATACCTATTTAATAACTAGTCTACCTAGTTAAAATAAATACAAACTGGCCTGTAAAATAAAATAAACCCTAAGATAGCTACAATGTAACTATTAGTGATATTGTAGCTAGCTTAGGGTTTATTTTATAGGTAAGTATATATTTTAACTAGGAATAATGTAGTTAATTATAGTAATTTTATTTAGATTTATTTAAATTATATTTCAATTAGGGGGTGTTAGGGTTAGGGTTAGACCTAGGTTTAGGGGTTAATAAATTTAATATAGTGGCGGCGACGTTGGGGGTGGCAGATTAGGGGTTAATAAATGTAGGTAGAATGCAGCGACATTGGGGGCAGCAGATTAGGGGTTAATAAGTATAATGTAAGTGGCGGCGATGTCCGGAGCGGCAGATTAGGGGTTAATAAGTATAATGTAGGTGTCGGCAATGTCGGGGGCAGCAGATTAGGGGTTAATAAGTGTAAGATTAGGGGTGTTTAGACTCGGGGTTCATGTTAGGGTGTTAGGTGTAAACACCCATAGGAATCAATGGGGCTGCGTTACTGAGATTTACCCTGCTTTTTGGCAGGTGTTAGACTTTTTCTCAGCCGGCTCTCCCCATTGATGTCTATGGGGAAATCGTGCACAAGCACGTACGATCAGCTCACTGCTGACTTATGCAGCGCTGGTATTGGAGTGCGGTATGGAGCTCAATTTTGCTCTACGCTCACTTCTTGCCTTTTAACACCGAGTTTGTAAAATCCCGTAATACCAGCGCTGCTGGTAAGTGAGCGGTGAGAAAAAACTGCTTGTTAGCACCACACAGCTCCTAACGCAAAACTCGTAATCTCGCAGAGAGACAGTAAAAGGTATTAAACAATTCTTGGGACATGCATAAGGCTATCCTAAGAAAAAAGTAACATAATATGGGTAGACTTGATGGGCCCTTTTGGTGCTTATCTAGTGTCAAATTTTATGTTTCTATGTAATTGCAAACTCATACTGCAAATACATGCTACCTAGGGAGGCAGGAGAACCCTCTATGGGAAAGAGATAATTTCCTCTTGCTTTGTGTGATGTGCACTCTCGTTTCAAATGATAGTCTGGCAAGCTCCTGAACCATTCCAACCTATATGTTATGCTTTATAACAGGGTGTTTGAAGGATGCTGGTCACTGATTGAACTGATCCAATGACACCAAGTACATTTGCAAGGTTATACCATTTCATAAAAAACTGACTCAATTTTCCTAATACATATACAGTAGTACATCAGTTAGCATTGTCTTGGAAATGCATGCACACAGGCAGTATGTTTTTGTTTGTCTATAATCAATAAAAAAAAATGTATTGTTCTTTATTGGGGTGACAGGGATAGTACAGCATAGAGCATATAATTACATATATATATATTTAAGAAAATAGTAAACACTTAAAGGGACATTAAACCCAAAAAATGTCTTTCATGATTCAGACAGAGAATACCATTTTAAACAACATTCCAATTTACTTCTATTATCTAATTTGCTTCACTCTTTAGATATCCTTTGTTAAATACATAGCAATGCACATGGGTGGGCCAATCACATGAGGCAAATATGTGCAACCACCAATCAGAAGCTACTGAGCCTATCTAGATATGCTTTTAAGGATGGAATATCAAGAGAATGAAGCAAATTAGATAACAGAAGTCAATTAGAAAGTTGTTTAAAATGGTAGTCTCTATCTGAATCATGAAAGAACAAATGTGGGTTTAATTTCCCTTTAAGTCTGGTTAGAGACATTGAATTCTAGTTCTCAAAAAACAATATATTTTAGGTATAAAAAGAAAAAGTTAATTATAAAAAAATGAATTATAAAATAATTACATAAAACTATAAATGCAGCTATTTTACAAGAAAGGAAACCAGTTTATAAATTTATGAAATAAAGTGACATCTCATGAATGCTTTAATTAAATATAATCCTATAAAACAGCAATTAAATGCAATAAATAGTTATTCTCGTATTAAAAACCCTACGAGATTATGTCTCCCATAATTGGGAGAAATCATCTCATATGGTTTTTAATGCACGTATTACTCTATAATCTTTTCATACTCACTTCTGAATATATGAGGGGTACCAGATCAACTTTCTCATTAGCAGGAAATAATGCTGCCAAGGTCCTTCAGATATGGCAGTCCATTGAGTGTGATGGTTTCTAAGGTCTGAAGGTTGTTTGAGCCAAGCTGAGAAATGATATGCTACAGAGAGGGGGCTCTGCTAGGAAATAGCTTTGATTTGATTATTTATATTTTGGTGATATTGTGGTGGGCTGTCATGGATTAGCCTTAGAAAAATAGGTATTTGCATACTTGAGATCACAGATAGTTAGGAGTTAATATGGAGAGAAACTATCCTTTAATATACTACATAATCCATACATAGAATTAAAAAAGAATAAAGCATTGTACAATACAGGGAGTGCAGAATTATTAGGCAAGTTGTATTTTTGAGGATTAATTTTATTATTGAACAACAACCATGTTCTCAATGAACCCAAAAAAACTAATTAATATCAAAGCTGAATAGTTTTGGAAGTAGTTTTTAGTTTGTTTTTAGTTATAGCTATTTTAGGGGGATATCTGTGTGTGCAGGTGACTATTACTGTGCATAATTATTAGGCAACTTAACAAAAAACAAATATATACCCATTTCAATTATTTATTTTTACCAGTGAAACCAATATAACATTTCAACATTCACAAATATACATTTCTGACATTCAAAAACAAAACAAAAACAAATCAGTGACCAATATAGCCACCTTTCTTTGCAAGGACACTCAAAAGCCTGCCATCCATGGATTCTGTCAGTGTTTTGATCTGTTCACCATCAACATTGCGTGCAGCAGCAACCACAGCCTCCAGACACTGTTCAGAGAGGTGTACTGTTTTCCCTCCTTGTAAATCTCACATTTGATGATGGACCACAGGTTCTCAATGGGATTCAGATCAGGTGAACAAAGAGGCCATGTCATTAGATTTTCTTCTTTTATACCCTTTCTTGCCAGCCACGCTGTGGAGTACTTGGACGCGTGTGATGGAGCATTGTCCTGCATGAAAATCATGTTTTTCTTGAAGGATGCAGACTTCTTCCTGTACCACTGCTTAAAGAAGGTGTCTTCCAGAAACTGGCAGTAGGACTGGGAGTTGAGCTTGACTCCATCCTCAACCCGAAAAGGCCCCACAAGATCATCTTTGATGATACCAGCCCAAACCAGTACTCCACCTCCACCTTGCTGGCGTCTGAGTCAGACTGGAGCTCTCTGCCCTTTACCAATCCAGCCACGGGCCCATCCATCTGGCCCATCAAGACTCACTCTCATTTCATCAGTCCATAAAACCTTAGAAAAATCAGTCTTGAGATATTTCTTGGCCCAGTCTTGACGTTTCAGCTTGTGTGTCTTGTTCAGTGGTGGTCGTCTTTCAGCCTTTCTTACCTTGGCCATGTCTCTGAGTATTGCACACCTTGTGCTTTTGGGCACTCCAGTGATGTTGCAGCTCTGAAATATGGCCAAACTGGTGGCAAGTGGCATCTTGGCAGCTGCACGCTTGACTTTTCTCAGTTCATGGGCAGTTATTTTGCGCCTTGCTTTTTCCACACGCTTCTTGCGACCCTGTTGACTATTTTGAATGAAACGCTTGATTGTTCGATGATCACGCTTCAGAAGCTTTGCAATTTTAAGAGTGCTGCATCCCTCTGCAAGATATCTCACTATTTTTGACTTTTCTGAGCCTGTCAAGTCCTTCTTTTGACCCATTTTGCCAAAGGAAAGGAAGTTGCCTAATAATTATGCACACCTGATATAGGGTGTTGATGTCATTAGACCACACCCCTTCTCATTACAGAGATGCACATCACCTAATATGCTTAATTGGTAGTAGGCTTTCGAGCCTATACAGTTTGGAGTAAGACAACATGCATAAAGAGGATGATGTGGTCAAAATACTCATTTGCCTAATAATTCTGCACTCCCTGTATATCTGAAAAAGTAATCACCAGCAACTCTGACTGATGTAGACAGGAATAAAATGCAATTTGTTATTGCATTTCAAAAGTCTGTTTAAAAACTATTCATCTGGAGGACTCTAATGTAGATGTTCCATAAACTTCTAAAAATATATCTAATAGAGAACGATCCCAGCATTTCTAAAGTAGAAAGAACAGATACATAGTGCACAGCTATCACCATGTATTACTAATTGCACATATTCCATTTATTGCTTACTGAAAGGCAAAACAACCAGAAACGGGCATAACAATCAAAGTGGCCACAGTCAAAGAGTTTCGGCACAGAATGTCTTGAGAAGGGCCCAATATAGGACAATAAAGTTGTTATATTTAATGTGTGTCGGTTCCTAGAGCAGGTAATACATCCATAATGAATACATGGAGAAAACAACTTTGAGTAAATGTAAAGGAAAGTGAGGAGGAACTAAGACTTTCAATAAAACCTTTGGGAGATTTTCCAGGATATGTTGCAAGAGATATTTGAAAGAAGCATATGATACAAGCATATTTATCAACGTAATTAATCCAAAGTGTTGAGGTTTGACATGCTACATACATTATGAGCTCATTTAAATCAAAGAATGCATAGTGCCCAGAACTTTTTTTTAATTTATTTTATCAGTGAGTCATGTACTTGCATATGCCACACTTAAAGGACCATTAAAAAGACAGTTATCTCCAAAATTGTTATTGTTTAAAAGGACAGATAATACTTTTACTACCCATACCCCAGCTTTGCACAACCAACATAGTTAGATTAATATACTTTATAATCTTTAAACCTCTAAATGTCTGCCTGTTTCTAATCCATTAAAGCCTCTAATCACATGCTTTTTTATTAGCTTTTCACAACAGGAGACTGCTAGTTAGTATGAGCCATATAGATAACATAGTACTCACGCACGGCTCTAATTGGATAAAATGTAAGTCAATAGATAATAAATTAAAAGTCATGTGATCAGGGGGCTGTCAGAAGATGCTTAGATACAAGGTAATCACAGATCTAAAAAGTATATTAATATAACTGTGTTAGTTATGCAAAACTGGGGAATGGGTAATAAAGAGATTATCTATCTTTTTTTTTTTTTTTTAAACAATAACATTTTTAGAGTTAACTGTCCTTTTAAATACAACTTTCTAACATAATCCACAAATGCACAATAAAAAAGCAATGCAATAGCACTTACTCAGAATTTCAAATGAGCAGTAGTGTTTCTTCAGAAGAATTTTAAAGTTTCCTTCCCTGTCCCCTGTATCATGTGACAGACAGCCACTCACAGACTCAAATAATGGGAATTCTCGCACATTTTTAATATGGTTTGGTTCCTTGAAAGTGTGCACATAAGAAGAGACACAATTGCACAATTTGATAATACAAGTAAATTGGAAAGCATTTTTTTTTAAATTGCATGCTCTGTCTGACTAATGAATTTTTAATTTTAACTTTAGTGTTTCATTAAGGGATATTAGGTTAACAGATATTACAAAGCAATAATCTAATAATCTGCAGATGGGTCACAATGTAATTATGGGAAATATTTTGTTTTTAATTATAGCCACTGTAGTTAAAGATGGTAAACCTTAACTAATCAAATGCCATATATTTAATCTTTGCCATTAGAAAAGTATATGTGTATCTTTTCTGTTTTTAATCGATCTGTTAAATAGTTAAATTAGTGCATATAATTATGTTTCTATTGCAATGTTATGCCGGCCCACATGGATGAACAATTTTTTTCATTGACAATTCCAGTGAACATCCAATCAACATGCGTGTCATATGACAATCTTGAAATCCAGTCCATTTAAATCCAGTCCATTTAAAGCCCTTAGAAAGAAAATGTAGACAGTGGGTAGGACTGCTCTATACATTACAACCCAGCCAAAAGAGGAAATCAAGGGTGGCGGAGGAACAGACAATACCAATTAGGATTATAAATCTTTTATTATAAAATATTTATTCACTTTTTGTTTTAAACAATTGTGTGGTTTTACTTGCAAACTATTTTTCATTGCAACAGTCTTATAGTCTGAAATTTACAATCACTTTAAACAAATTTTTGTAAATCTCAGACCATGTGACACTGCTGCAAATGCAAAAGACTGAAAGTTGTGTGATCTACTATTTAGCCCTTTGAGATCTACTATCCAATTGTGTTCTTCTTCTTGGATGCACCTGGTAGAATGTAGTAATGTTTCCCTATTCGCAAACACCTAGATTACAAGTTTTGCGCTAAACAGGGTGCGTAATGAACGCAACAAAAGTTGCGTTACTTCCCTCTCCATAGCGCTGCCATTACGAGTTTCTGAACAGCCTCCTTGTGCGTGCGATATAGTGGTGTTAAGATCCATACTGCACAAAATCCAAGGGCTGCTTTTACATACTCGTGCACACTTTCCCCCATAGACATCAATGGGGAGAGAGTGTCAGAAAAAACCCTAACACCTGAAGCGCGGAATGAAAAATCTCTGTAATGCAACCCCATTGATGTCTATGGGGAAAAAAAAGTTACGTTTAAACATAACACCCTAACATAAACCCCAACTCTAAACACCATAATCTGCTGCCCCCGACATCGCCAACATCTAAAAAAAGTTATTAACACCTAATCCGCCGCTCCCCAACATTGCTGACACCTAAATAAAGTTATTAACACCTAATCTGCTGCTCCCGACATTGCAGACACTAATAAAAGTTATTAACCCCTATTCCGCTGCTCCCCGACATCGCCGCCACTATGATAAAGTTATTAACCCCAATTCTGCTGCTCCCCAACATCGCTGCCATTGAATAAAGTTATTAACCCCTAAACCTCCGACTTCCCACATTTCCACCGATAAATAAACCTCTTAACCCCTAAACCTCCGGCCTCCCACATCTCCACCACTAAATAAAGATATTAACCCCTAAACCGGCGGCCCCCCACATCGCAAAACACTAAATTAAACTATTAACCCCTAAACCTAACACCCCCCTAACTTAAAATTAAAATATAACTCTATTTAAATAAATAAAAACTTACCTGTGAAATAAAAATAAAAAAACTATCAAATAAAATATCTAAATTACAAATTTAAAATAACCTAACACTACGAAAAAATTAAAAAATCTAAATTACAACTAAAATAAAAACAAATCCTACGAAAAATTTAAAAAAGTGTACAAAAATAATTAGCACTAAAATCATGAAAAATAAAAAACACTAAGATTAAAAAAATAAACAAAATTATCAAAAATAAAAACAATTACACCTAATCTAATAGCCCTGTTACAGAAGCATTAGTTATTTTGTTGTGAAGAGCTTATTTCCCAGCAGCAATGCCTGAACCAGCAAGCCAGCGCCTAAGAAGGGCTCCAAGAAAACCGTAACAAGTTTCATTTCATAAAGAGTTAACTCTTTTTTTTCAGCTTTTAGAAACTATTGTCTAATCACCTGTGGAGCCAGACTGCTAATTGATAAGATGAACTTGTAAACTTGTTATCTTAAGTACTGTAATCCTATTGTGGCCTGTCAAAGGACAGTGCTCTCTATCTAAATGTGTGATGGGGGATTTTGTGCTTCCCCCCCTCTCCCCCTGGGAGTGCCCTGTGTGCATGTAACTTTAATAAAAAGCAGGTTGGGCATCCCAGTCCTGAGTTCTTGTTTGACCCTCAATCGCAGCGTTGACTCGTTTTTGTGGGCAGAAGGGTATCCTAGCTCTACTGCAGCTAAGGGAGATTATTCTATATTTGCGAGACTCATATAGAATACTATGGAAAGCAGCTTCTCCCCTCTTTAGCAATAGGGATCCAGGCTACTAAGCGGTCCATCTCTCAGCGAGACTAAGGGTAACCGTAACATTTGGCGGCAGCGGCGGGATTTTCCTGGATTTCCTAGGAGAGGTACAGAACGGATGGAGAGCGCTTACGAAAAATTGAAGCGTACAACCCTAAAGGATTTACTTGAAAGCAGAGGGGGGTACGCCAGCAACCGGCCGAGGAGAGAGCTGATCGCAGAATTGACCGAACTGGATCAGAGCTTCACAATGGCGGAAACACCGACCACGATTAGTGACGAAAAAACCAGGATTGTTCGGGAAAGGCTCTCATTATACGGGCTGAACCCCTCCATGGAATTGGTACAGCAGTTGATGGCGGAGGCGGACGAGGATATACGAGAGACTCGAGCCCACGAACTCAACCTAGCGAACGCACACCGCAATGCTGAAGCCCCGCAGGTAATCATCCCTGTCGAAAATGCTGGGAGGCCCAAGATACCCTATGCGGCATTTCGACCCTTCCTAGAGAGCGAGACAGGGATTGATGAATATTTGGCGGACTTCGAAAGGCAATGTGCCCTGCACCAGATTCCCAACAGAGAGTGGCCCACGATATTGTCTGGGAAACTATCCGGGCGAGCCCTGGAAGCCTTTCGTACTCTGGGTGCTGAGGAAGTGACACAGTATGAGCTAGTTAAGGAGACACTGTTGCGACGGTACGCTGTAACTCCGGACACGTATCGCCGACAGTTTCGGGGCACGGAAAAGAAGCCTAACGATACCCATATGGAATGGGCGCACCGAATGCGGAGAGCGGCAAATCACTGGCTGAGCGGAAGTAAAGCGGTGACTGGGGAGGAAATTTTACAATTGTTTCTCTTAGAACATTTTTATAATGGCATGGAACAGCAAGGGAAGGAATGGCTGCGAGACAGGCGGCCTTCTACCTTAGAAGAAGCAGCCAAATTGGCCGATGAACATTATGACTCCCGTCTTCACGAACCCATGAACTACCGAGCTCCAGCACGGGTCGAACCCAGAGAGGTTTACCGTGCACCCCCTCGTGCTGAATTCCGAGCCCCGGTGCCCACAGGGCCCGTCCGACACTCAGGACCACCCAATAACAGCTCTGAGCGTCCCAGACCGACTTGCCACCGATGCAAGCAACCAGGGCATTTCATGGCTAGCTGCCCCCTTAATACGCACCAGACACCCAGGAATTACAATGACCCCTCTGGGTCCTATCGTCCGGCCCGGGCCCTCTGTGTTAACCAAGAGGCCCCTATGGAGGGATATGTGGGGCCGCTTCACGAGGCAGACCCTGTATATGCTGCCTCAGATAACCGCCAGCACCATCGGCAGAGGGTATGGCTCGAGGGGCGATCTACCGAGGGATTGCGAGACACAGGGGCTACTATCACGCTGGTACAGAGTCATTTGGTGCCAGAGCACAAGCGATCCGGACAGACTGTGGCCGTTAGAGTGGCGGGGGGGGATGTGTACAAAATTCCAACAGCTAAAGTGCATCTTGATTGGGGAGCGGGAAAGGGGGCTGTGAACGTGGGCCTAATGGATAATTTACCTACCGAAGTACTACTGGGCAACGATTTGGGCCCCATGACTTCTGCCTATGCTCCAGTATGCAACAACGAGGCGGACCCAGTGACTACACGGGCCCAAGCCCGGACGGAGCGAGAGCTTTCACCAGTGCGGGAGACACAGGTAAGACCTACCCCGACCTTGCCTGACAGGTTAGGCCCCATACCCTGGGACACCCCAGATGCTTTCGAGGCAGAGTCTAAGACTGACCCGACCTTACAAAAGTACCGGGAACGAGCAGAGACCGGAGGGGGCGGGGCAGATAACGAAACATTCTTATGGGAAAAAGGGAAACTATACCGCTGGACAGAGAAAAGGGGACAGCGTAGGCGACAGCTGGTAGTGCCCCACAAATACCGTCAAGAAATCCTCAAAATAGGCCACGACATCCCCTTAGCAGGCCACCTAGCCGTTACCCGTACCCTACACCGCATTACTCACACGTTCTTTTGGCCAGGGGTGCACGCTGACGTTAGAACTTACTGTAACACCTGCGATGTGTGTCAACGAGTAGGAAGGCGAGGCGATCACCCTAAAGCCCAGCTAGTAAATATGCCCATTGTAGAGGAACCCTTCAGCCGGGTTGCTATTGACCTAGTGGGACCACTGGCTACCCCTAGTCCCTCCGGTAAGCGATACATTCTTACCGTAGTGGACTACGCTACCAGGTACCCAGAGGCTGTCGCCCTATCCAACATACAAGCGGATACGGTAGCGAATGCACTAGTACAGGTGTTCTCCCGGGTAGGATTTCCAAAAGAAATCCTATCCGACCGAGGCACCCAATTTACGGCTGAATTGACCCAACAACTCTGGCAGGTTTGCAAAATTAAGTCCCTCCTAAGCTCCCCATACCACCCCCAGACGAACGGGCTGTGTGAGAGGTTCAATGGGACCCTCAAGCAAATGCTCAAGACGTTCACTCAGGAATACCGAGACTGGGAACGCTTCCTGCCGCACCTCCTATTTGCTTATCGGGAGGTGCCCCAGGAAACGACAGGGTTCTCTCCCTTCGAGTTGCTCTACGGAAGAAAGGTACGGGGACCCCTAAACCTGATCCGGGAGCACTGGGAGGGAGAGATGGAGGCTGACGGTGTCCCAATTGTGCCATACGTGCTGGAACTCAGGGACCGAATGGAGCAATTAGCCAAATCCGTGCGGGCTAATCTCCAGTTGGCCCAGAGAAGACAGAAAGTATGGTACGATCGGGGGGCCCGAAAGAGAATCTTCACCATAGGACAAAAGGTGTTAGTACTTAAGCCGGTGAAGACAGACAAATTGCAGGCGTCCTGGCAGGGTCCCTACCAGATCGTAGAGAAAAGGGGAGACACCACTTATGTGATAGCTAGCTGCCACGACAACAATCTTAGAAAGACATTCCATGTAAACATGCTCAAGGAATATTTTGAGCGACCAGAGAACGTGACGGCCGTATGTTGTTCCCCTCAGGAAGACCCCGACAGTTTACCCATTCCAGACCTATTAGAAAAGAGCCTCCCCACAGGTATAGTGGCGCAGGTTCAGATAGGGGACCGACTTAGCCCCACTGAAAGGGAGCAGCTCAACCAACTCCTCCAGAGTTTTGCTTGCGCCTACCTGGACGACATAGCGATCCACAGTGAGTCCTGGGAGGACCACTTAGCTCATGTGGGAATGGTTCTGGATCAGATCCGGGCTGCTGGCCTGACTCTGAAGCCAGAAAAATGCCACTTTGGGATGGCCGAGGTACAGTACCTGGGTCACCGGGTGGGGTGTGGAAAGCAGCGACCAGAGCCGGCCAAAATAGAAGCTGTCGCCAATTGGCCCACCCCCATCACTAAGACTCAGGTCCTAGCCTTCCTGGGCACGGCAGGGTACTATAGACGGTTCGTACCAGACTACAGCACACTTGCCAAACCCCTGACTGACTTGACCAAGAAGAACTTACCTCGACAGGTCCTGTGGTCTCCCCACTGTGAAACGGCTTTCCAGGCTCTCAAAAATGCTCTAATTAACGCTCCTGTCTTGGCGGCCCCAGCCCTTAACAAACGTTTTATCGTCCATACCGATGCTTCCATGTTCGGGCTGGGAGCCGTCCTCAGCCAAGTAGGCGAAGATGGAGGGGAGCATCCAGTTGCCTACATCAGCCGGAAGCTCCTGCCCCGCGAAGTCAGCTATGCAGCGGTCGAAAAGGAGTGTTTGGCTTTGGTGTGGGCATTAAAGAAATTGACTCCCTATTTATATGGTCAGGAGTTCACTCTGGTCACCGACCATAACCCGTTGGTGTGGCTGAACCGGGTCTCTGGAGATAACGGCAGGCTATTACGTTGGAGCTTATCGTTGCAAACCTTCAATTTCACCATTACTTACAGACCTGGGAAACAGAATGGCAACGCCGACGGGTTGTCCAGACAAACCGACCTCAGCCCCGCATAACCAGCGGTCTGGACAGCCTTAGTCTGCCCCGAAAAGGGGTCAGACCGTGTCTGCCAGAGTGTTCCACAGAAAGGGAGCAATGTTACAGAAGCATTAGTTATTTTGTTGTGAAGAGCTTATTTCCCAGCAGCAATGCCTGAACCAGCAAGCCAGCGCCTAAGAAGGGCTCCAAGAAAACCGTAACAAGTTTCATTTCATAAAGAGTTAACTCTTTTTTTTCAGCTTTTAGAAACTATTGTCTAATCACCTGTGGAGCCAGACTGCTAATTGATAAGATGAACTTGTAAACTTGTTATCTTAAGTACTGTAATCCTATTGTGGCCTGTCAAAGGACAGTGCTCTCTATCTAAATGTGTGATGGGGGATTTTGTGCTTCCCCCCCTCTCCCCCTGGGAGTGCCCTGTGTGCATGTAACTTTAATAAAAAGCAGGCTGGGCATCCCAGTCCTGAGTTCTTGTTTGACCCTCAATCGCAGCGTTGACTCGTTTTTGTGGGCAGAAGGGTATCCTAGCTCTACTGCAGCTAAGGGAGATTATTCTATATTTGCGAGACTCATATAGAATACTATGGAAAGCAGCTTCTCCCCTCTTTAGCAATAGGGATCCAGGCTACTAAGCGGTCCATCTCTCAGCGAGACTAAGGGTAACCGTAACAAGCCCTATAAAAATAAAAATATAAAAAACAAAATAAAAGCACCCCCTAGCCTACAATAAACTACAAATAGCCCTTAAAAGGGCCCTTTGTAGGGCATTGCCCTAAAGAAATCAGCTCTTTTACCTGAAAAAAATAAAGTCCCCCCAACAGAAAAACCCACCACCCAACCAACCCCCAAAATAAAACACCTAACTCTAAAAAAAAGCTAAGCTACCCATTGCCTCTAAAGGGGCATTTATATGGGCATTGCCCTTAAAAGGGCATTTAGCTCTTTTTCAAAGCCCAAACCCTAATCAAAAAAAAAAACACCCAAAATTCTTTTAACCCCTTAAGGACCAGCGACGTACCCTGTATGTCGCTGGCCTTTTTTTGGTACTTGATTGTTTTATATCGCATCATCCTGTGCGGAGCGTCCTCTTCATACAGTCGCCGCCGTACACTGAAGTTGAATGCAAGGTAGCCGTTTTAATATTACGTACCTTGCATTCCTATTGTATTTTTTTACAGGTAAAAGTGCTGATTTCCTTAGAGCAATACCCTAAAAAAGGCCCTTTTAAGGGCTATTGGTAGTTTATTGTAGGCTAGGGGGTGTTTCTATTTTGGGGAGGCTATTTTATTTTTATAGGGCTATTAGATTAGGTGTTATTGTTTTTATTTTTGATAATTTCGTTTATTTTTTTGTAATCTTAGTGTTTTTTATTTTTCTTGATTTTAGTGTTAATTATTTTTGGTACACTTAGGCCTAGATTTGGAGTTTTGTCGGTAATGACCCGCGTAGCTAACGCCGGCTTTTTTCTGGCCGCACCATAAAAATAACTCTGGTATTGAGAGTCCACATAAAGGCTGCGTTAGGCTCCAAAAAAGGAGCGTAGAGCATTTTTAACGCAGCTTCAACTCTCGATACCAGAGTTGCTTACGCAAGCGGCCAGCCTCAAAAACGTGCTCGTGCATGATTCTCCCATAGAAAACAATGGGGCTGTTTGAGCTGAAAAAAAGCCTAACACCTGCAAAAAAGCCGCGTTCAGCTCCTAACGCAGCCCCATTGTTTGCTATGGGGAAACACTTCCTACGTCTGCACCTAACACCCTAACATGTACCCCGAGTTTAAACACCCCTAACCTTACACTTATTAACCCCTAATCTGCCGCCCCCGCTATCGCTGACCCCTGCATATTATTATTAACCCCTAATCTGCCGCTCCGTAAACCGCCGCTACTTACATTATCCCTATGTACCCCTAATCTGCTGCCCTAACATCGCTGACCCCTATATTATATTTATTAACCCCTAATCTGCCCCCCACAACGTCGCCTCCACCTGCCTACACTTATTAACCCCTAATCTGCCGACCGGACCTGAGCGCTACTATGATAAAGTTATTAACCCCTAATCCGCCTCACTAACCCTATAATAAATAGTATTAACCCCTAATCTGCCCTCCCTAACATCGCCAACACCTAACTTCAATTATTAACCCCTAATCTGCCGACTGGAGCTCACCGCTATTCTAATAAATGTATTAACCCCTAAAGCTAAGTCTAACCCTAACACTAACACCCCCTAAGTTAAATATAATTTTAATCTAACGAAATTAATTAACTCTCATTAAATAAATTATTCCTATTTAAAGATAAATACTTACCTGTAAAATATATCCTAATATAGCTACAATATAAATTATAATTACATTGTAGCTATTTTAGGATTAATATTTATTTTACAGGCAACTTTGTAATTATTTTAACCAGGTACAATAGCTATTAAATAGTTAAGAACTATTTAATAGTTACCTAGTTAAAATAATTACAAAATTACCTGTAAAATAAATCCTAACCTAAGTTACAATTAAACCTAACACTATACTATCATTAAATTAATTAAATAAAATACCTACAATTACCTACAATTAAACCTAACACTACACTATCAATAAATAAATTAAATACAATTCCTACAAATAACTACAATGAAATAAACTAACTAAAGTACAAAAAATAAAAAAGAACTAAGTTACAAAAAATAAAAAAATATTTACAAACATAAGAAAAATATTACAACAATTTTAAACTAATTACACCTACTCTAAGCCCCCTAATAAAATAACAAAGACCCCCAAAATAAAAAATGCCCTACCCTATTCTAAATTACTAAAGTTCAAAGCTCTTTTACCTTACCAGCCCTGAACAGGGCCCTTTGCGGGGCATGCCCCAAGAAGTTCAGCTCTTTTGCCTGTAAAAAAAAAAATACAATACCCCCCCCAACATTACAACCCACCACCCACATACCCCTAATCTAACCCAAACCCCCCTTAAATAAACCTAACACTAAGCCCCTGAAGATCTTCCTACCTTATCTTCACCATACCAGGTTCACCGATCCGTCCTGAAGAGCTCCTCCGATGTCCTGATCCAAGCCCAAGCGGGGGGCTGAAGAGGTCCATGATCTGGCTGAAGTCTTCATCCAAGCGGGAGCTGAAGAGGTCCATGATCCGGATGAAGTCTTCATCCAAGCGGGAGCTGAAGAGGTCCATGATCCGGATGAAGTCTTCTATCAACGGCATCTTCAATCTTCTTTCTTCGGGAGCCATCATCTTCCATCCGACGCGGAACATCCTCTTCTCCCGATGCCTACTAGCCGAATGACGGTTCCTTTAAGGGACGTCATCCAAGATGGCGTACCTCGAATTCCGATTGGCTGATAGGATTCTATCAGCCAATTGGAATTAAGGTAGGAATATTCTGATTGGCTGATGGAATCAGCCAATCAGAATCAAGTTCAATCCGATTGGCTGATCCAATCAGCCAATCAGATTGAGCTCGCATTCTATTGGCTGTTCCGATCAGCCAATAGAATGCGAGCTCAATCTGATTGGCTGATTGGATCAGCCAATCGGATTGAACTTGATTCTGATTGGCTGAAGACTTCAGCCGGATCATGGACCTCTTCAGCCCCCCGCTTGGGCTTGGATCAGGACATCGGAGGAGCTCTTCAGGACGGATCGGTGAACCTGGTATGGTGAAGATAAGGTAGGATGATCTTCAGGGGCTTAGTGTTAGGTTTATTTAAGGGGGGTTTGGGTTAGATTAGGGGTATGTGGGTGGTGGGTTGTAATGTTGGGGGGGGGGTATTGTATGTTTTTTTTTTACAGGCAAAAGAGCTGAACTTCTTGGGGCATGCCCCGCAAAGGGCCCTGTTCAGGGCTGGTAAGGTAAAAGAGCTTTGAACTTTAGTAATTTAGAATAGGGAAGGGCATTTTTTATTTTGGGGGTCTTTGTTATTTTATTAGGGGGCTTAGAGTAGGTGTAATTAGTTTAAAATTGTTGTAATATTTTTCTTATGTTTGTAAATATTTTTTTTTTTTGTAACTTAGTTCTTTTTTATTTTTTGTACTTTAGTTAGTTTATTTCATTGTATTTATTTGTAGGAATTGTATTTAATTTATTTATTGATAGTGTAGTGTTAGGTTTAATTGTAGGTAATTGTAGGTATTTTATTTAATTAATTTAATGATAGTATAGTGTTAGGTTTAATTGTAACTTAGGTTAGGATTTATTTTACAGGTAATTTTGTAATTATTTTAACTAGGCAAGCTATTAAATAGTTCTTAACTATTTAATAGCTATTGTACCTGGTTAAAATAATTACAAAGTTGCCTGTAAAATAAATATTAATCCTAAAATAGCTACAATGTAATTATAATTTATATTGTAGCTATATTAGGATTTATTTTACAGGTAAGTATTTATCTTTAAATAGGAATAATTTATTTAATAAGAGTTAATTAATTTCGTTAGATTAAAATTATATTTAACTAAGGGGGTTGTTAGTGTTAGGGTTAGACTTAGCTTTAGGGGTTAATACATTTATTAGAATAGCGGTGCGGTCCGGTCAGCAAATTGGGGGTTAATAAGTGTAGGCAGGTGGAGGCGACGTTGTGGGGGGCAGATTAGGGGTTAATAAATATAATATAGGGGTCGGCAGTGTTAGGGGCAGCAGATTAGGGGTACATAAGGATAACGTAGGTTGCGGCGCTTTGCGGTCGGCAGATTAGGGGTTAATAAGTGTAGGTAGGTGGAGGCGACATTGTGGGGGGCAGGTTAGGGGTTAATAAATATAATACAGGGGTCGGCGGTGTTAGGGCAGCAGATTAGGGGTACATAAGTATAACGTAGGTGGCGGTCGGCAGATTAGGGGTTAAAAAAATTGAATCGAGTGGCAGCGATGTGGGGGGACCTTGGTTTAGGGGTACATAGGTTGTTTATGGGCGTTAGTGTACTTTAGAGCACAGTAGTTAAGAGCTTTATAAACCGGCGTTAGCCCAGAAAGCTCTTAACTACTGACTTTTTTCCTGCGGCTGGAGTTTTGTCTAACGCTCACTTCAGACACGACTCTAAATACCGGAGTTAGAAAGATCCCATTGAAAAGATAGGATACGCAATTGACGTAAGGGGATCTGCGGTATGGAAAAGTCGCGGCTGAAAAGTGAGCGTTAGACCCTATTTTGAGTGACTCCAAATACCGGAGTTAGCCTAAAACCAGCGTTAGGAGCCTCTAACGCTGGTTTTCACGGCTAACGCCAAACTCCAAATCTAGGCCTTAGATTTTTAAATTTTTTCATAGGATTTGTTTTTTTTTAGTTGTAATTTAGATTTTTTATTTTTTTTCGTGGTGTTAAATTTTTTTACATTTGTAATTTAGATATTTTAATTGGTAGTTTTTTATTTTATTAGAATAGTTATGTAAGGTTAATTTATAGTTTAATGTTAAGGTTTATTTTTATTTCACAGGTAAGTTTTTATTTATTTAAATACAGTTATATTGTAATTTTAATTTAAAGTTAGGGGGGTGTTAGGTTTAGGGGTTAATAGTATAATTTAGTATTTTGCAATGTGGGGGGCCAGCAGTTTAGGGGTTAATAGGTTTATTTAGTGGTGGAGATGTGGGAGGCCAGAGGTTTAGGGGTTCATAACTTCATTTATTGGCGGGAATGTCGGGGAGCGGCGGAATAGGGGTTAATAACTTTATTATAGTGGCGGCAATGTCAAGGTGCAGGGGAATAGGGGTTAATATATTTAAATAGTGTTGGCGATGTGAATGGGCGGCAGATTAGGGGTTAATAACTTTATCATAGTGTTTGCGATGAGGGAGGGTGGTGGTTTGGAGGTTAATAGGTAGTTTATGTTTGTTAGTGAACTTTGTAATATTTTAGATGGCGGTATGGATCGTGTTTGTATAGGCTGTAATGCAAGCTTTTTAGCCTGAAGGCACAACCTGTAATACCGGCGCTATGGAAATCTCACGCAAAAGCGTAATTTTTGTGGGATTGACATTGCCTAACAGGCTGAAATACCGACACGGCTCGTAATATGCGTTCCTGGCCATTATGCTGAAATTTACATTTTTTTCAGCGTTAAAAGCTGCAACACAAAACTCGTAATCTAGGTGAAATAAATGAATTAAGTAATAACAAAGTAAATTTCCCATTTTAATGAGAAAGTATAATAAAGAATACATAATAATGTAACATAGTTCTAAAAAAATAAAATAAAAAGAGGAAATATAAAAAATAAATTAGATTTAATTAATTACTTAATATATCATTCACACAAACATATAAATGAAAAGGGGAAATATGCTACTTATGGAAGAACCAAACCCAGTAGGATATATATGGGTTTCTGAATGCACATAATACAAATAGAGCCTTGAATCAATAAATAATTAAATGGAACACAATTATAAAGGTCAATCACCAAGTTACATTGTTTTCAACTATAAATATATTTTATAGATATGTTCACTTATGCTATACCATGCAATATATAATATATTATGCAGATAAAAATAATTTTGAAAATCTATCAAAGTAACACCATTCAGATAAGGTTTGAGCAGGGAAAGCTGTCATTTTATTTGAATTGATTTAAAATTATAGTTACAAATTAGAATTTTTATAGTGTTTTTACGAACTGTTAAGCACTTCATACATACTAATGTACGTATAACGCAAGGTTTGGGTATAGCAGCGCTAAGCGTCCTATTAGTGCACTCTGAAGAAGGGTCGGGATTAGAGCGGCTTCCCATCGCTCTAGACGTAAGTATGTAACGCTGCAGGTGAACTTTTCACCTGTATGAAAGGAACATTCACATTAATTTAATGAAAACCAAAAGTAAATGTTCCACGAATATTAAATACTCATTTCATTATAAACAAAATGAATACCGAATAACACAGCAGAACCAAATTATCTCACCCGTGCACACTACTGTTTTCTATTGGCACGCGTTGTTGAAGACCATACTTAGGTAGGTTCAGAAGCATGCATGTGTAGTCATTCTATGACAACAACTTGCAACAACGTACAATATTGTTACAATAATTATCTCAAACACTGTGGCCATGTAGTGCTTAAGACATGTGCCCGTTAAAAAGCCTACATAGATATGCTCTTCAACAAAGTAAATTTGATAAAATACATTTTTTTTAAACTCTATGCTCTATCTGAACTATGAAAGTTTAATTTGAACTTTAATGTCCCTTTAATTAACTAACTCAGTGGCTTTCACTCCAATACATCAGAATGGCTTTTTTATGCTATAGAGATATCCCTTCATCTTAGCATTTTTCCTTTTTTCTAAAAAATATGAAAAAAATGGGAAAAACCTACCATGCAGCAAAATAAATTGACTGAGCACAATTAAAATATTTTCCCTTTGATTATTTTGCTAAACCAGACTATTATGAAGAGTCTTAGTTATGTTGTTTTTTGCACTATTGATTTATAGATATGTGCAATTTGTTTCGGATCGATTCGGAAATTCTGAAAATTCAGAAAATTCAGAGATTCGGATCGAACCGAATTTCCAAATTAAAATACTGCTGAATTTACCGAATAAATCCGAATTAGTTCGGATTTATTCGGTAAATTTGGATGGCTATGGATTACACTAGTATTGTACAGTATATTAGGTTATATCACTCTGCTATGGGTTACACCTAATATACAGTACATAATACTAGCCTAATCCCACCTAACACTTACCGAAATTCCGAATTTCCGAACCGAACTGAATCAAACCGAATCCAGACGAATTTCTTCAAATCCGAATGAATCCGAAACGAATCCGAAACGAATCTATTCAAAATTTTCCAAATTCGAATCGTTCCGAACCCAAATTCGAAAAATTATGAATCGATCTGAACCGAACCGAACCAAATTTTTTCGCCATGCACATATCTACTATTGATTGAATTGATAATTTATTATTGAACTATTGCTTGCAGATAACCTTGTGTTTAACCTAAGCAAAAGGGATTAAATGCATAGTTAAATTCAGCTCCATAGCATCAATGTACTACTGGGACCTAGCAGACATATCTGGTGAGCCAAGAGGCATATGTGTATAGCCAGTAATTATCTTGCTAGCTCCCAGTAGTGCTTTGCTGCTCCTAAGCCTACCTAGTTCTGCTGTTTGACAAAGAAAATGAAAAAAAATATTAAATTGCATAACTGAAGCAAATTGAAAAGTGTCTTAAAATTACATGTTCTACCTGAACCATAAACATTTAATTTTCACTTGATTTCCTTTTAAGCATAAAAAAGAGACCATTAGTAAACAGAGTTTGTCTGTGAACTTGTTTAACGTGTTTAAAATGGAAAATAAATAGTAATCTTATATTAGACAAATACTGAAATATAATTAAAACTAAAATAATTAAGGGCCAGATTAGGAAAGGCACGCTAACAGTTACACGTGAGTGAAAAGGGGTTTATCGCAGGTGTTTGCGCACGTCGGGTTTAGTGCTTGTATTACAAGTTGAAAGTAAACACGAATGCGTGAGCGCAATCGCAATTTATTCTAGAATGATTACCACTTTCTCAGAGCTCTGGTAAAAAGTGTCACAAAATATATCAAATATACATTACAAAGTACAGTTACACTTATAATAACACTAACAAAAAAATATTTTAAAACAATTTTGAACAAAAAAGTTATAAGGGCTTAAAGATATGAGGTCTCAAGTGTTAGAAAAAAAAGGCAGGCAAAAGACTTTAACATAGGGATACATACAGATGTGTAAAGATGTATAGGTATGAGTGTACATATGTATTTTTTGTATATATGTATTTAGACATAAATACACATAGAAACAGATAAATACATATGTATACATATATAGACAAATCCTATCATATAAAAGGCCAAGTGTGTTTGTCCGAAGCTGTCATGCGCAGTAGAGACAGCACAAGGACAAACATACCTGGCCTTTGAGTCCTATTCCCTAGCTGATCTAATCTGCGGCAGAAGTGGGCATGGCCGGACATGAAGGGTGCGTGGCCGGGCGAGAATGGCCATGAAAGGGGCGTGGTCGGACGTGAAGGGGGCATGACCGGGCACGGTTGCGAGATAGAGAGGGTAGAGAGACAGGCATAGAGGAGGGGAGAGAGAGGAGGGGAGAGAGAGAGGAGAGGGGGGACAGAGAGAGAGGAGAGAGGGAGAGAGAGAGAGGAGAGGGGGAGAGAGCGAGAGAGAGAGAGAGGAGAGGGGGGGAGAGAGAGAGGAGAGGGGGAGAGAGAGGAGAGGGGGGAGAGAGAGAGAGGAGAGGGGGAGAGAGAGGGAGGAGAGAGGGAGAGAGATAGAGGAGAGGGGGGAGAGAGAGGAGAGGGGGAGAGAGTAGAGGGGTAGAGAGAGGGGGAGAGAGGGGAGAGAGGGGGGAGAGAGAGAGGAGGGAAGAGAAAGAGGAGGGGAGAGAGAGAAAGGAGGGGAGAGAGAGAGGAGAGAGAGCACAAAAGAGAGGGGGAGAGAGAGGAGAGGAGGGGGGAGAGAGAGGAGGGGGAGAGAGAGAGGAGGGGGAGAGAAAGAGAGGAGGGGGAGAGAGAGAGGAGGGGGGAGAGAGAGAGAGGAGGGGGGGACAGAGAGAGGAGGGGGGACAGAGAGAGGAGGAGGGGAGAGAGAGAGGAGGGGGGAGAGAGAGAGAGGAGGGGGGAAAGAGAGAGAGACAGGAGGGGGGAGAGAGAGAGAGGAGGGAGGGAGAGAGAGAAGGGAGGAGAGAGAGGAGGGCGGAGAGAGAGAGGAGAGGGGGGAGAGAGGGAGAGGAGAGGGGGAGAGAGAGAGAGAGAGGAAAGGGGGAGAGAGAGGGAGGAGAGCGGGGAGAGAGAGAGAGGAGAGGGGGGAGAGAGAGAGAGGAGAGGGGGAGAGAGAGAGAGTAGAGGGGTAGAGAGAGGGGGAAAGAGGGGAGAGAGAGAGGGGGAGAGAGAGAGGAGGGAAGAGAAAGAGGAGGGGTGAGAGAGAAAGGAGGGGAGAGAGGGAGGAGAGGGGGAGAGATAAATACATATGTATACATATATAGACAAATCCTATCATATAAAAGGCCAAGTGTGTTTGTCCGAAGCTGTCATGCGCAGTAGAGACAGCACAAGGACAAACATACCTGGCCTTTGAGTCCTATTCCCTAGCTGATCTAATCTGCGGCAGAAGTGGGCATGGCCGGACATGAAGGGTGCGTGGCCGGGCGAGAATGGCCATGAAAGGGGCGTGGTCGGACGTGAAGGGGGCGTGATCGGGCACGGTTGCGAGATAGAGAGGGTAGAGAGACAGGCATAGAGGAGGGGAGAGAGAGGAGGGGAGAGAGAGAGGAGAGGGGGGACAGAGAGAGAGGAGAGAGGGAGAGAGAGAGAGGAGAGGGGGAGAGAGCGAGAGAGAGAGAGAGGAGAGGGGGGAGAGAGAGAGGAGAGGGGGGGAGAGAGAGAGAGGAGAGGGGGGAGAGAGAGAGGAGAGGGGGAGAGAGAGGGAGGAGAGAGGGAGAGAGAGAGAGGAGAGGGGGGAGAGAGAGGAGAGGGGGAGAGAGTAGAGGGGTAGAGAGAGGGGGAGAGAGGGGAGAGAGGGGGGAGAGAGAGAGGAGGGAAGAGAAAGAGGAGGGGAGAGAGAGAAAGGAGGGGAGAGAGAGAGGAGAGAGAGCACAAAAGAGAGGGGGAGAGAGAGGAGAGGAGGGGGGAGAGAGAGGAGGGGGAGAGAGAGAGGAGGGGGAGAGAGAGAGGAGGGGGAGAGAAAGAGAGGAGGGGGGAAAGAGAGAGGAGGGGGGAGAGAGAGAGAGGAGGGGGGGACAGAGAGAGGAGGGGGGACAGAGAGAGGAGGAGGGGAGAGAGAGAGGAGGGGGGGAGAGAGAGAGAGGAGGGGGGAAAGAGAGAGAGAGAGACAGGAGGGGGGAGAGAGAGAGAGGAGGGAGGGAGAGAGAGAAGGGAGGAGAGAGAGGAGGGCGGAGAGAGAGAGGAGAGGGGGGAGAGAGGGAGAGGAGAGGGGGAGAGAGAGAGAGAGAGGAAAGGGGGAGAGAGAGGGAGGAGAGCGGGGAGAGAGAGAGAGGAGAGGGGGGAGAGAGAGAGAGGAGAGGGGGAGAGAGAGAGAGAGAGGAAAGGGGGAGAGAGAGGGAGGAGAGCGGGGAGAGAGAGAGAGGAGAGGGGGGAGAGAGAGAGAGGAGAGGGGGAGAGAGAGAGAGTAGAGGGGTAGAGAGAGGGGGAAAGAGGGGAGAGAGAGAGGGGGAGAGAGAGAGGAGGGAAGAGAAAGAGGAGGGGAGAGAGAGAAAGGAGGGGAGAGAGGGAGGAGAGGGGGAGAGAGCGCAAAAGAGATGTGGGAGGGAGAGAGCAAAAGAGAGGGGGGAGAGAGAGCAAAAGAGGGGGGAGAGAGAGAGCACAAAAGAGAGGGGGTAGAGAGAGCAAAAAAGAGGGGGGGAGATAAAGCAAAAGAGAGGGGGAGAGAGCGCAAAAGAGAGGGGAAGAGAGAGAGCACAAAAGAGAGGGAGAGAGAGAGAGGAGAGGAGGGGGGAGAGAGAGGAGGGGGAGAGAGAGAGGAGGGGTTGAGAATGAGAGGAGGGGGAGAGAGAGAGGAGGGGGGGAGAGAGAGAGAGAGGAGGGGGGACAGAGAGAGGAGGGGGGACAGAGAGAGGAGGAGGGGAGAGAGAGAGGAGGGGGGAGAGAGAGAGAGGAGGGGGGAAATAGAGAGAGAGACAGGAAGGGGGGAGAGAGAGAGGAGGGGGGAGAGAGAGGTGGGGGAGAGAGAGAGAGGATGGGGGGAGAGAGAGAGATAGAGGAGGGGGGAGAGAGAGAGAGAGAGAGGAGGGGGGAGAGAGAGAGAGAGAGAGAGAGGAGTGGGGTAGAGAGAAAGAGAGAGAGGAAGGAGGGACAGAGAGAGGAAGGGGGTTGAGAGAGAGAGAGGAGGGGGGGAGAGAGGAGGGGGAGAGAGAGAGGTGGGGGGAGAGAGAGAGAGGAGGGAGGGACAGAGAGAGGAGGGGGGAGAGAGGAGGTGGGGAGAGAGAGAGAGGAGGGGGAGAGAGAGAGGAGGGGAGGGAGAGAGAGAGAGAGGAGGGGGGAGAGAGAGAGAAGGGGGGAGAGGAGGGGGGGAGAGAGAGAGAGAGAGGAGGGGGGGAGAGAGAGAGAGAGAGAGAGAGAGAGAGAGAGAGAGAGAGAGAGAGAGAGAGGGAGAGATGGGGGAGAGAGAGAGAGAGAGAGGAGGGGGGAGAGAGAGAGGAGAGGGGGAGAGAGAGAGAGTAGAGGGGGAGAGAGGGGATAGAGAAAGGGGGAGAGAGAGAGGAGGGAATAGAAAGTTGGAGGGGAGAGAGAGAAAGGAGGGGAGAGAGAGAGAGGAGAGGAGGAGAGAGCGCAAAAGAGATGGGGGAGAGAGAGAGCAAAAGAGAGGGGGGAGAGAGACAGGCAGAGAGGAGGGGAGAGAGAGGAGGGGAGAGAGAGAGGAGATGGGGGGCAGAGAGAGAGGAGAGAGGGGGAGAGGGAGGAGAGGGGGAGAGAGAGAGGATAGGGGGGGAGAGAGAGAGAGAGAGGAGAGGGGGGAGAGAGAGACAGAGAGAGGGGAGAAGGGGGGAGAGAGAGAGAGGAGAGGGGGGAGAGAGAGAGGAGAGGGGGAGAGAGAGGGAGGAGGGGGGAGAGAGAGAGAGAGGAGAGGGGGAGAGAGAGGAGAGGGGGAGAGAGAGAGAGTAGAGGGGGAGAGAGTGGGGGAGAGAGAGAGGGGGAGAGAGAGAGGAGGGAAGAGAAAGAGGAGGGGAGAGAGAGAGAGAAAGGAGGGGAGAGAGAGAGGAGAGGGGGAGAGAGCGCAAAAGAGATGGGGAGAGAGAGAGCAAAAGAGGGGGGAGAGAGAGAGCACAAAAGAGAGGGGGAGAGAGAGCAAAAGAGAATGGGGAGAGAAAGCAAAAGAGAGGGGGGAGAGAGAGCGCAAAAGAGAGGGGGAGAGAGAGAGCAGAAAAGAGAGGGGGAGAGAGAGAGGAGAGGAGGGGGGAGAGAGAGGGGGGGGGAGAGAGAGAGGAGGGGGAGAGAAAGAGAGGAGGGGGGGAGAGAGAGAGAGGAGGGGTAGAGAGAGAGAGAGAGGAGGAGGGACAGAGAGAGGAGGAGGGGAGAGAGAGAGGAGGGGGGAGAGAGAGAGAGAGAGAGAGAGAGAGAGAGAGAGAGAGAGGAGGGGGGGAAAGAGAGAGAGAGACAGGAGGGGAGGAGAGAGAGAGAGGAGGTGGGGAGAGAGAGGAGGGGGGAGAGAGAGAGAGGATGGGGGGAGAGAGATAGAGGAGGGGGAGAGAGAGAGAGAGAGGAGGGGGAGAGAGAGAGAGAGAGAGAGAGAGAGGAGGGGGTAGAGAGAGAGAGAGAGAGAGAGAGAGAGAGAGAGAGAGGAGGGAGGGACAGAGAGAGGAAGGGGGGGAGAGAGAGAGAGGAGGGGGGAGAGAGGAGGGGGGGAGAGAGAGGAGGGGGGAGAGAGAGAGAGGAGGGAGGGACAGAGAGAGGAGGGGGGGGAGAGAGAGGAGGTGGGGAGAGAGAGGAGGGGGGAGAGAGAGAGGAGGGGGGACAGAGAGAGGAGGGGGGAGAGAGAGAGGAGGGGGGGGAGAGAGAGAGGAGGGGGGGAGAGAGAGAGGAGGGGGGAGAGAGAGGAGGGGGGGAGAGAGAGAGAGGAGGGGGGGAGAGAGAGGGGGAGAGAGAGAGGGGGGGAGATAGAGAGAGAGAGAGAGAGAGAGAGAGAGAGAGGGGGGAGGGGGGAGAGAGAGAGAGGAGGGGGAGAGAGAGAGACGAGGGGGGAGAGAGAGAAAGAGGAGGGGGGGAGAGAGAGAGAGGAGGGGGGAGAGAGAGAGAGGAGGGGGGAGAGACAGAGAGGAGGGAGAGAGAGAGGAGGGAGAGAGAGAGGAGGGGAGAGAGGGGAGGAGAGAGAGAAAGGGGGAGAGAGGGGGGAGAGAGAGCTCAAAAGAGAGGGGGAGAGAGAGCACAAAAGAGATGGGTGAGAGAGAGAGGGGGGAGAGAGTGAGCTCAAAGGAGAGGGGGAGAGAGAGCGCAAAAGAGATGGGGAGAGAGAGAGCTCAAAAGAGAGGGGGAGAGAGAGCGCAAAAGAGATGGGGAGAGAGAGAGAGCAAAAGAGGGGGAGAGAGTGTGAAGAGAGGGGGGAGAGAGCGCAAAAGAGAGGGGGAGAGAGAGAGCGCAAAAGAGAAGGGGGAGAGAGAGAGAGCAAAAGAGAGGGGAGAGAGAGAGCTCAAAAGAGAGGGGGGAGAGAGAGAGAGCAAAAGAGAGGGGGAGGGAGAGAGCGCAAGGGGTGGGACCGCTGTACTGCAAAAAATGGCCCGTGTGAACGTGCTTTAGGACTAGTATAGTATATAAGAGCACTGGAGCCCATTGCAGTCAAGTAGATGAAAACATGTAAAATCATATTTATGCATTATTCATATTTAATAAAATATTATACTGTGTTTATACTGTAAATATTTCACGTTCCAATATTCTGGACATACAGAAATATGTTCTATGTACTTTAAATAGATACTCCTATATATATATCTGTATATATCTATGCCTATATATGATCATCTATATATATATAGAAATAGATATATATTTTAGCAAAATGCCATCAGATATATGTAGAAATGTGTATTTATGATATAAATAGAACATATTATGCTATGTGAAGAACATTGGAATGTGAAATATTCATATTTTCACGTTGGTTTAGCGCACTTGAGAATATGCGATCGGGTTTGTGCGCAAGTAGGGTGTTTTTTCCCCCACTTTTCATGCTCCGTTGACTTCTATGGGGGTATAAGTCAATGTGATCGTGATATTCAAAGTTCAGCTTTTTGCGCACTTCAGGGTAGTGCATGAGCAAAAACGTTTTACTTTCAACTTGTACTATGAGTGCTACCCGACACGTGCAAAAAGCTTACTTCTAGCGGAGTTAATGTGAGAGCTGGAGTATTAAATAATGCTGCACTTGTAATCTGTCCCTTAATCATTTAAAGTACTGGTGGATAAAATATGTGGTTTTGTTTGTTTGTTACTCCCCAAGGCTTGGTTTACTTAAAGACTTCAACCCACATGTATTATAAGGAGAGCAGACAAGCTTCTTAACTCAAGCATGTAAAGCCTGCCCTTTCTTTTGCGCGACCAATTGCAAGAGAATTGTCTGTCAATCACCCCGAAAGTGAACTTTGGGTGATTTCTCTCTGCTACTTCAGAGGTGACGAAGAGTGTAAGAAGAAACGGTCTGATAACCACTGCTTCTTACATTGTGGGAAGCAGGCTTGCATGGCAGAGAGTTCCATAGTAAGCTAATTAATTATTTTCATATTCATTTTGATTATTAGAATTTTCAGTATGTTTTAACCTGCATTTATCTGACATTAAAAGGAAAGTAAATTCAAAATTAAACTTTTATGATGCCAACAGCACGTAATTTTAAATATCTTTCCAATTTACTTATATTATCATATTTGCTTTGCTCTTTTGGTATCCTTTGTTGAGACACAGACAGGCTGGCTCAAAAGCAGCAATGCACTACTGGAAACTAGCTGCTGATTAGTGGTTTCATACATAGGCTCCATTACTGTCTTACATGACGAGTTCAGCTTGCATTGTTGCTACTGAGCCCATCTAAGTTTGCTCTTTAACAAAGTATACTAAGAAATTGAAGCAAATTTGATAACAGAAGTAGATTGGAAAGTTGTCTAAAATCACATGTCCCATCTGAATCATGAAAGTTTAATTTTGACTTTGCCATCAACACACATAGAAACACAACATAACACTAGACATTTGCTGTTGTATGCACTGTTAGTCTAGCATGTTAGGAAGACCACATCCAAGAAAACTAGCTTTTTTATACTGAAAATATGCTAACCAAGAGACACTGAAGGCTACTGGGCTAATGTTTGCAACAGTTTTCAACTGCCCTGCAGTACATACTTTACTTTAAGAGTACATTATTTTGCATTGTGTGTCTGATTCTGCAAACATATAAAGTTAATGTGGTGTAGGTATTTTTATTCTACACAGAACTTGATGATTAGAAAACACTCCTCACTACCCGTGTACATTTATCCACCACTCATCACTACCTCTATAGACATATAGATGTCTTATAAATGATTTAGACCACTCATATTAGCTCCTGTGCCTGAGAATACTACTACAACAATTACAAATCACTCAAAGGCTGCTAATCACTGTCTCTATGCTTGAAACCCAGTTGACCCTCATAGACCACTCATCCCTGCCTCCATAATCTCTGCATCTTTACCTTTACATACCACTGGCCCCTCTGTTACCTTAAAGACTGCTCAGTGCTCACTCCTTCTTTCTTTACTTTTCAAGACCACTCACCACCTTTTTCTCTTACAGACCATTCAACATCAATTATATGTCTATTCAAAAATATATCTGCATCCTTGCAGACCACTGACCCTCACCCTTAAAGACCCCCTCATCACAAATCACTGAAATTAATATTTTCCTATTCATAGTTAAATACACCTCCCTTACATATAACTACTGCAATATGATCTCTACTCTCTTCACCATCTACATACTTACACACAACTCACCCCCTTATCACTTTTACAATCAACACAAACAGGTGTGTGTATCCTTTATTAAATTATTACCACTCATTTACCTACTAATTACAATTGAAGAGCACTTGCAATCACTCCATCTGTAGAGATCAAAACCTTAGTATCAATGCAAAATCCTCTTTACCTCTTCTCTATGGAACCTTTTCGAAGCAATTACCACCTACCCATTGTCATGCCCTAAGCAAACCAATGTTCAATAATTATAACTGTTCTAGTTAAAAGAATTAAGGGGTAAGGACGTTCCAATAAAGACGTTCAAAGTGCCCCCTCTTTCATTTTCAAGTGCATCTAGATCACCAGTTGTAGTATTGTATTTTGGGGTATAGGACTGTTGACTTAGGAAACACTGAAACGTATGTTTTTGTTAAGGAATAAAATAGTTCTAACGGCCATATAATGTCTTGTTCCTTGGTTTTTCTCATATATTCAACTGCAATGTTTTCCACTGATTTTATTGGATTCATGAAATACACTTGTTGCTAACAGACTCTTCACTGATCCTACTGCTGCAAGGAATACCCAGCAACACGAATGTGTTCTGCATTAAATCCTGGGCTATTATTGCTTTTACAATATGATGGTTATATCTAAATTCCCTAAATGTCATAAGACAGCAATAAGTTATTTAAAAAAAATAAAACTAAACGGTAAACCATTTAGATACATACTGGAACCCCTACATTTACCCACAACGTTTAATACAATAGTAATACAGGGAACTGCTTAATTAATTTTTAAAACATCCATCTTCATAAACCTACAATGCGTTGTAAAACTCCCCTGCACCAGTTTCTATAGCTCATAGGTTTATGAGCTAAACAGAAGTGAATTAATAACGTGCAATAAAGTGTGAATCATTTATCCCCGTCAATATGGGGTACTTGACTATAAAATGTCTTATATATGAAACATGTCTGAGATTATGTATAACACCTACATTAATCTAGTGATTTCATAGGTTCAGTATGTCACAGAATACATCTAAATCAGTAAATAGTTTAAAGTTTATAGTAATAGACTACAGCTGACAATCGATAACAGCTTTTATAAATAAATAAATAAATAAATAATAAATAAATAGCTCCATAATAAAAGGGAATGCGCTGGGCACATTAAAGAATGTTGGAAAATCACTTTTATTGTTTGCTGTGATTCTTACACAGTTGGATAGTTATGCTTAGAACTTTTCTAAACTATAGTAATCTTAGATTCAGTTTACAGACTCAGTTTGCAACAAGTTGTTTAACTGCTTGATACAATATTATTTATAAAGACAAATAAACCTTACCTCCAAGAAATGCAAATATCCCAGTTTCAGACCAGCTTGAATAAAAGTGATGTTTGAAGTTTATTAGTAGGGTTTCTGGAAGCCTTCCTAAACAACTTTCCTGCTAAACTTAGTACATATTTTTGCATTGCTATTGGGTCAGGATCCCATTGTCTAGTATAATAGTTTGGCAGTCATTGACAGTGGTAGTCACTGATTAGCATCACGTCTGAGTAACAGAATCATGTATGTGAGATAAGCCATTGCCTACAAATATAGTGTTTTCTTTTTTATTCTCAGCCAGTTGCCTCCTGTCTTGTGTAACCACCAAGGTGGCTGAGAGTTTAAGCTTGCGGTTATTAGATTCATAAGTCACACCAAGTGGTGGGCGATTCACTGAGGAAAGCACAACTTCTCACATGATGACTTCAAACAAGACACATTACCTTACAGCATCTGTTGGAGAGACTGGATATTAAGACACTTGTGTCTTCAGGACAGCAAAGAAACAATGGTGAGTACCACTATCTCACCATTTTATTAAAAACGGTTGCTATATTGCTTAACTACAGATTATTTTGCAACATGCTTGTCTTCCTGATCTTGAACATGTAAGATTATAATAATCACTGTGTCTAGGAGAATTATCTTCCGATATACCTATAACTGATATGATTTAAGGCTTTGATTACAGAGCAAACTTGAAACTGGAAATGTATTGCTTCTAAGTGGTTCATGTTTTAGACAAGATATCTATGAAAACTGGGATATTCTCTTTAATTTCAGAATACTACTGTATTTTTGTTTTTCTCTCTATAACTGGTGTTATTACTTCAAGAAGGAGAAACTGAGAGTGCTATTTTTTTCATTCACAGAGGTTGCTTTCTGCAAGTGGAAAAGTATTGAGGTGGATAAGCCAAAGGGCAATCCCTCTGCTAAGTATAGGGTCTACATAGCATGTGATCAACTATTAACAGGACGGGTTTGGCAAGGTAATATTCACGTGACAAAGCGTGGGTATGGACCAGTGTAGAGCAATATTAAGTTTCACTTAATTAAACAAAGATTTTAGCCTTGTGCAGCTGGAAGGCTGTACTGCTGAGAGCTGAAGCACTATTTCAGCACCTTGGACAGAGGCAGAGATGGAAGAGTTCAGCAATGATAGAGAGAGCATCGTCTCTGATTTGTTGACACTATCTGTGGTTGAGAAGTCTTTTCTAGAGGTTGATCTTGTAGCAGTCTGAGTTTTTTTTTCTCCTTTTGGAGCTCATTCAGGATGAATCAATCCTAGAGGACCTGCTTGTAATATATACGTAGTCGAAAGATAGAACAATACTAAGTTTAAGAAATTAAATGGTTTCGTTGCTTCAAGATATAACCATTTAGGTTTTCAAAAGGTAAGGCTGGTGCAGAAAGCAAATAAAATATTTCGGTTCAGAATTATTGTGGGTTTTACTGTTATTAATACTGTAATATTAGTTAATACTATTTTTGCCTTATGTCATATGTGAATAATCTAAATTGGGATTGTATTGTATGAATGATGTTATCATTTATTAAAATAATTTGATGTATGTGCTATAAAAAGCTTGTTTTGTGCATTGTTTAACTAGCAGGTTGTATGCCAGACCTTGGAAAATCAATTATTTAAAATATTTCCGAACATAGCAGCAGTAAAAAAAAAAATGCTTGTCTATAGCTTCGACAAATTTAGCTTTCCTTTAAGTCGTCGTTCGTAGCAATGTAGCTAATAATATGTAGTCCCTGTGCTAAAAATAAGATTTGGAAGTCAGCAGTTTTTAGCAAATCACAGGTAAGGTTGTGGGTCCCTGGGTATTAAAGGGGCTGCACAGTGCATGTCCTGTACACACCAACTTGCTCGTTTAATTGCCTCTACTTGATTATCATCTAGAAAAAGAGCACTTCAGCTGAAGGGGTTAACGAGAGAACGTAAATGAAAAGGGGTAGAGCATAAACCTTTAACCCTCTAGCTACCAGGGAGAGGTACACTGTGATGCGTTGCAGCTCTCCGGTAGCCAATGGGTTAAAGTGTTTCGGGGTTAAATTATTGTGTTTCTTCCCTTGGAATACAGGTGCAGCCTTTCATTTGCAGGATAAATCATATCTTGCCATGGGAAGATTGTGAAAGGACATTGCTAAACTGCTTTATTATTATTATTATTATTATTATTATTATTATTATTATTATTATTATTATATTTTTAAGTCAGAGTAGTTAAGCTCTATGGGGAATCACCACTATCTCATAGGGAAATGAAGGTGCCACAAATCAAGCAGGCTTTTAACCCTTCAGCCCAGAAGGAAACCTTCCCTGTACTATGGAGAAAAGAGAGATTTCCATTGCAGAGAGATGCCCTAGTGGAGACAGCTAAGTGCGTGGATTGTGATGTAGATAGAGCAAAGTACCTGGTGTTACTCGCCCCCACCAAAACAGGGAGGAACAAAACCTCAATATCTCTTTAAAATAAAGACATATCATAGTTATTATTTCAGCATTTGTATTGCAGATTTATATCTGCGTTTTGTAAGGTGAGGTATTTTAGCAATATTTATAGAATATAAAGAAAAGCACCATTTAATGTCCCCTTTATGCTATGATTAGGGAATTCACTGTTTTATATGGTGATTATAGGGGTTGCTGATGTATTTATTTTACTCTTTAGTAACCGATAGGTTAACAAATAACATAGCAATAATATACGTCTGGCTATCATTACATATTGTACAAGCTCCCCTGTTATGTGTGGATTCCCAGTGTACCCTCCTTCTTATCAATCTATTTCAGTTCAGTCATTAATCTTCCTACATATTTAAATGAGAAGAGGAAACATCCCTCATGCACAAATATAGAACAAGACCTTTAACGACAAGATGCCTACAATATATTAAAACAAAAGAGCTAATCCTTTACATAACCCACTATAAATGCTGCTTAGAAAATGATTGTGATAAAGAGATGAGCATCTATAGATAAGGATTTTTTTTATCTTGATAAACCTGGAGAACGGGTAAGCACAAATTGTTCAGGAGATCGACCTGTTTTCTCTTTTCTCCTTGAGGGGGGATTTCTGATCAATCTGATGAAATTTTCAAGCATGCAGCAGAGGAACTCCAAGTCACCAACAGCTCCACCACCCACCTACCCAGATGGTTATTCTTTAAATAAGGATCTGCAGAGCTGAACACTACAACTGGAGGCTGATTACACCAGAGCAATTAAAGGCATAACGTGTGTTTTTTTCTCTCTTGTCTAACCACCCCCCTTTGCAGAGTCACCACACATCTCTAGCATAAAAAAAATAAACATTATTTCATTTTTGCACAAGGAAAATAGAATGAGAGGTTGACTTCTCTTGGAGATAATTAGGCTGGAGAAAAATACTCTTAAAATAACAATGTATTAAGCATTCTGTAGCAGCAGCAGCCTATTGCATTGCAAAGAGCTGGTGTCCTGCAGTAATAGGGCAAACAGTGAATTATCCCTTTAGTATACCTGCCAATTTACTTTAATAGCTCTGCTGAGAAAATTGCATGTTTGAAATCTGGTTATTTGATACTAAGGGGATTATTATAGGCTGGAAGTGATTGTAAGGAGCGTGTCTGCGAGTGTGTTGCACCAATCTCTATTTACAATTTGTTTTTATTTTATTTTTTAATTAAATAGAAAATGTATCATCTTTGAAAAAACACTGAATTCATATCTCTGCTTACATAGCTGCCTGTTACCTATGCAGAGTAATGTTCCTTGCTTCATTGATACACATACAGTGGCCAGTGAGTGTGTCGTGTGTAGAAAGAAAACATATGTGTGTGTGTGTTTTGTTTCTTTTTTTTTAAATGGTAAAAAAAAAGCATACTCTAAATTTTTTTGAAATGTTGTTCCAATTCTGGTGATATTTAGGGAAATGGTATATCCCATACTTCTTCAATGTCTCTGTACAGGTATACCTAAATATATATATATATATATATATATATATATATATATATATATATATATATATATATATATATATATATATATATATATATATATTAATGCTGTAGTTTATTTCCATATAGTGGCTCATTATTGACCCTTAAAGGGACACTGAACCCAAATTTTTTCTTTCGTGAGTCAGATAGAGCATGAAATTTTAAGCAACTTTCTAATTCACTCCTATTATCAAATGTTCTTCATTCTCTTGGTATCTTTATTTGAAATGCAAGAATGTAAGTTTAGATGCCGGACCATTTTTGGTGAACAACCTGGGTTGTTCTTGCTGATTGGGGGATAAATTCATCCACCAATAAAAAAAGTGCTGTCCAGAGGTCTGAACCAAAAAAAAACCTTAGATACCTTCTTTTCAAATAAAAATAGCAAGAGAACAAAGAAAAAATTGATAATAAGATTAAATTAGAAAGTTGCTTAAAATTGCATGCTCTATCTGAATCACGGAAGAAAAATTTTGGGTGTCCCTTTAAAGCAAAATAAAACCCACATTTTGTCTTTCATGATTCAGATAGAGAATACAATTTAAAAAAAGTTTCCAACTTACTTATATTATCAAATTTGCTTTATTCCCTTGTCATTCTTTGTTAAAGAGATATCTAGATAGGTAGCATGCACATGTCTGGATCACTGCATGACAGAAAATAGTGCTGCTATCTAGTGCTCTTGCTAAAGTATAACATAGTGGCAAAACTGCTGCCATATAGTATTGCAGACCCGTGCACACTCCTGAACTCACCTTCCTGCTTTTCAACAAAGGACAACAAGAAAATGAAGAAAACTTTGTAATACAAATTAAATTGAAAAGTTGTTTAAGATTGTATGTTCTATCTAAATCATGAAAGAATAGCATTTGGGTTTTATGTCCCTTTAAGCGCTCACTGTAACTAAGGAAATGCTTTAAACAAATCTAAAGAAAGTCAACTTTGTCTTCAATCTCTCAATGATAACTATAAACTTAATGAACCATATGAACTGGCATATATCAGTACTATGAATACTTCACATGTCATCTTATAGTCAAACTTGGGATATGTGTGAAGAATAAACAGATAAATACCATCCGACTGCATACAAAAGAATATATGATATTACATTTAGCAGATTAAATGTTGGGATAGATTTATTTTGATTCAACTAACCTCCCTAGTATCTTAGAAGATCTTACATATTTTAGTAAATATGTTCCATAGAATAACAAAGCAATAAG
This sequence comes from Bombina bombina, assembly GCF_027579735.1. NCBI lineage: Eukaryota > Metazoa > Chordata > Amphibia > Anura > Bombinatoridae > Bombina > Bombina bombina. The sequence goes on along the minus strand of NC_069505.1, from coordinate 159,005,544 downwards.
GAACCTCTTTAAAGAAACAAGAAAAAAAAAGATAACACCTTTTAAAAAATATCTTTTATATATATATATATATATATATATATATATATATATATATATATATATATATATATCTCAATATATGCAAATAGGAAAATCATCCATAAATAAAATATATGTTCAACCATCTACCATATATTTAATAGTTTATCTAGGAAAACAGTTTAAATTAAGTTTCCTTTTGTAAAGTAAGATCAGTATGTACTGTATATATCTATAATCATGTTTGATTAATACACACTCTGTATTTGTCTTTAAGCTGTCTATGTCTATTACATACTGTGCATTAGTACTTTCACATTTTTATTCCTTATAGCATAGTATAACATGCATCATAAAATGGTTTAAACATCTGATCTGACATCTGTTATTACAGACCAAACAAAACCAGCCATAATAGCATAGAACCAACAACAATTCTGAATGATGAAAAAGAATATATAAAATCTTTATTTTAAATTTTTTTTGGACTAATTTAGTTTGTAATTGCCATCATATGTGTAGATCATAGTTAGTTCCCTGACATACAATAAATGCTTTAAATTCAACATTATTTCTTTGTAATCTATTATCCAGATAAATGTGTTTCTTTGACACACCGTAAGAGAAAATCCAATTTACCCTTAATGTCGTTTTATCACAGCAATTTGTCCTAATAAAAGATGAATCATCAAGTAGCAGGACTACAGATTAAAATCTGTAGCCCCTATCAAAAAAGCAAGTTCAAATCTAAGTGCTTAATATTATATAATACTTAATATTAAAAGAAGAAAATAATAATTTGAAACAAGTGTAAAAAAAAAAGCAGGCTTCCCAGCCATCCAATGCAATGCAGCTATTCCTTGTAAAGAAAACGTTAAATTAATTTATAAACAAAGTAATTACATATGAATGTATGCTACTCAAGCGTGCTCTTTTGTACTAGTGATCCACATTTTTTATCATAGCGTACTGATCCAGTCTTTGTTTCTAATATTTGGTGTATTTTTAGCTTTTGTGCTGTCCCAAACCCCTATCCTACAACAATTTTAGCTCATATTTGCACAATTGCAAATCAGGGTCATGTGGAGGGGTCATCACTGATATAAAGAAATAAAACATTTGGAATGTTTGGAATTGGGGAGACTTCATGTCATAGAACTGCCTCTAAAAATTTGCTGCCCCAGGCATGGGCCTAGTCAGCCGCTAGGCCAAAATCTGCCTCCAATGCCGCTATACACTAAAACAAAAAATTGTACAAGATACTTAACTCTGTCATAAGCTTCTTTACGGCATTACCATTTGCAACACAGAAGTTAAAACTAATTAATAAAATAACAAATAGAGCCCCTAAAGATTCGCACATACGTGTTTATTTCCATTGGCTTTAAACTGACCATTTCCTGAAACCATACTGAGCTGTTAAAAGTTTTTTAATGACTTTAAAACAATCTGAAAGTTGTTTTTTACTAGTAGAATATTGACAGTACACAAGGGTTACAGTTTTTCTCAACTGCAACCCTCGGGTATACTAACAAGCCAGATTTTTATGATATCCTAACTATAGCCTAGGTGAAATAATCAGCTAATGGATGAGAGTACCTTAGTAACCATGATTACTGATCAACTGACTATTTCACTTGTGTTCTAGTTAAAGATATCATGAAAATCTGTAATAGAAAGCTTTTTGAAGCTCATAGGTTTCTTTGCCATCAAACCACCAAATGCTATTTTGTTGGCTATTTGATTATTGCAGTAGGCAAGCTACAGTAGCAGGAACTAATCATCAAACCCAGCAATTTGACATTATTTAATATCCCATTTTCATGAAGGGAAGAATAAAATCAATCTTTCCTAATGGTAAAATAACATAGAAGTCTTTACATAAAGCTAGCGCATGAATTATCCCCCCCTTTCTCCAATTTATGGGTGGGGGGGTCTGTCTGCTTTATCAAGTAAAGCACCATTCATACTGCGTAGAACTGTATAATCTGTATACATGCACATAGCAGGCAGCCAATCGCAGTAAGACTTTATGAACTCTTACTGTGATTAGCTGTTAGATATACACATGCCCAGAATGAAATAAGAGGGAATTCAAATGTCTTGTTATAGTGTAATTAAAGACTTTTCTGTCATTTTAAGTATTAAGAAACCGCTCTCTGTCTCTGAAGCTTGTTAAATTACACAAAATAAGAAATAATGGGTTAAACAATTTACAATAAGAAACAAGAAACTAAGCATGAATGAAGAAGGCCTAAGTTTTCTCTTAAATTAATATAAAAAAATAAAAAAAAATGTTTGTGATTCAGACAGAGTATACCATTTTGAAAAAATTTCCAATTTACTTCTATTACCAAATTTGCTTTGTTCCTATGATATTCTGTGTTGAAGAGATACCTAGGTAGTCATCTGTAGCACAACATAGCAGGAAATAGTGCTGCTATCTAGTGCTCTTTCAAATGGATAATATTCTTGCTAAACTGCTGCCACATAGTAGCCCAGAAATGGGTTAACTTCTAAGCATACATCCCTTCTTTTCAACAAAACATAGAGAACGAAGAACGTGAATTATAATCTGAGTAAATTAGAAAGTTATTTAACATTGTATGCTCTATCTGAATCCTGAAAGAAAAAAAATGTTTTTTTTTATTCCTTTAAGTGTTGTTAAAGGGACAGTCTAGTCCAAAATAAACTTTCATGATTCAGATGGGGCATGTCATTTTAAACACTTTTCCAATTTACTTTTATCACCAATTTTGCTTTGTTCTCTTGGTATTCTTAGTTGAAAGCTTAACCTAGGAGGTTCATATGCTAATTTCTTAGACCTTTAAGGCCACCTCTTTTCAGAATGCATTTTAACAGTTTTTCACCACTAGAGGGTGTTAGTTCATGTGTTTCGTATAGATAACACTGTGCCCATGCACGTGAAGTTATCTGGGAGCCAGCACTGATTGGCTAAACTGCAAGTCTGTCAAAAGAACTGAAATAAAGGGGCAGTTTGCAGAGGCTTAGATACAAGATAATCACAGAGGTAAAAAGTATATTATTATAACTGTGTTGGTTATGCAAAACTGGGGAATGGGTAATAAAGGGAATATCTATCTTTTAAAACATTAAAAATTCTGGTGTAGACTGTCCCTTTAAGCTGATAGTTAAAAAAAAAGTCTCTGAGACATTGCAAAATGATCTTAAATTTCCATACTATAAAAAAGTGCACCTAAATGAAGAAATAGAACAAGCAAAGGGTTAATTTATTCTTTATGGGTAAGGAGTTAGGGTAGAAACACACCAGCGCCTCAATTGAGGCTTAAATCCCCAAGAATGGAGTTTATATAATTTCTTAAAATTTAGATATGATTACATTTCTTAAAATAGATATAATAAAATTTATAGAAAAATCTTTCTCTTTAAAATATTTAATTTAATTTACATATAATAAGTATTAAAATAATCGCAGGACAGAATAAAATGACATATGATATGTTTTATCAAAATGCCCAAATCAAATAAAATAATGGTTGGCCAACCTTATGTGATACAATTTAATCCATATAAATATAGCAGGCTAGGGTTAAATACATAGATAGAATATGAAGCATATAAAAGTCTCCCTGATTAATGTATTTATAGTACAACTAAAACGGTTTCCTTCTCAATATCGTAATGCGGTTTTAAGCACTCCGTGAGTGTATAGTCTTGATGATTTAGTAAGCAAATAGTGTGAGTATTTGTAATGGTATTTACCCAACAGATACAAATAATGATAGGTCTTTCCTCGAGCGTATAATTGCTCTTTGTATCTGTGGATATATATATATACTCACGGAGTGCTTAAAACCACATTACGATATTGAGAAGGAAACCGTTTTAGTTGTACTATAAATACATTAATCAGGGAGACTTTTATATGCTTCATATTCTATCTATGTATTTAACCCTAGCCTGCTATATTTATATGGATTAAATTGTATCACATAAGGTTGGCCAACCATTATTTTATTTGATTTGGGCATTTTGATAAAACATATCATATGTCATTTTATTCTGTCCTGCGATTATGTTAATACTTATTATATGTAAATTAAATTAAATATTTTAAAGAGAAAGATTTTTCTATAAATTTTATTATATCTATTTTAAGAAATTTAATCATATCTAAATTTTAAGAAATTTAATCATATCTAAATTTTAAGAAATTATATAAACTCCATTCTTGGGGATTTAAGCCTCAATTGAGGCGCTGGTGTGTTTCTACTCTAACTCCTTACTAGTGATCTCTTCTAGGGGATTTGAGGAAAACCCCTCTGAAACTCACCAGTTTATACCCTTCCCTTGCGCCAACTATAAAAATCTATCTACCCACTTGTAATTTATTCTTTATACATTGTTATGAAACTAACAATGTGTCACTTTTTAGAAACAACAAAGCTTTTAAAAATGTCAGCTGCCTTTAAGCACAGATTTGTCATGTGCCCACACATAGGTGCAAATATTAAATAGATAACTAAGGAACAAGGTGTAATAATGAAGTCGATTATGAAAAAAACAAAGGAAAAAATACCTTAAAAACAGATTCATAGTTAAGGGGATAAAAAAGTGGAACTATGTTATTTGTTAAAGTAAATAAATAAAAACAGTATCTCAAAGCAGAAAACCCCCAGCAGATGTGCTTTGTATTTGCAACTATGAAGGGAACCTGACCAAAGATAAAAAAGACAAAGTTCTAGCTCTGCCGAACTGGCTTGGACTTGATGTCATTACTTTCTATAGGGGATTTTTTGTATTTTAATTAGCCCTCCAGTTGTTGCAATATTAGAAGCTAATGTTGATTAGTTTAAAAAACTTTACTATAATATACTTATTTCGCTTAAGTGTGGTAGGCTCTTAGTTTCACTAAGCGCAGGTAACATTGGTAATATTGTGCCTGGTCTGAAGGAAACCATAACAAACAAGCTTATAATAGAAGCTGAAATATAGTCTAAAGAGACATTGAAGACACAGTTTTCGGTACCATCACAGGCAAATTTATTAACTCTTTACTAAATTGATTGTTTTCAACATTGGTTACTATATACTATATATACAGTATATACTGGTGGAGTGTTTTTAAGTGTGTGTGTGAGCAGCAAGCAGCTCTTATAACTGTTTTTGCTGTTCTTTTATTAGAAATTAAATTAAAAGTTACATTTTATATCTTCAATATATCATCATTCAGTAATCTAACATAGTACATAGAAGCAAAACTTTGTTTAGCATATCCATTCTTGTGGGATCACTGCTGATGTCTTTGAATTTAATTATTGCTTAAAATACTACTATTAGTCTTCACCCATAGATGTATTGACAAGGTGAACTATTAGGTATACATCACATATATCAATTTATTTATTTTTCTTTTGAATTATTGTACAGAGATTGCATGTCCAGTTTACTTATTTATATCTGTCCTAAATAGGCCACAGCAGAGGAGATAAGATAAATGATACTTGATATTAGAAGCAGCATATTTACCTTAAATACAACTCTAGTTAGTTGGTCTTCTGAATAGTGCTAATTTTTCTTCTACCTCTAGTTTTCCAACCACACTGTAAATCTGCACTTCTGTGCATTATGGCTGTATTGGTTTGAGGTCTACTAAATGTACACTCATGGAGTTAATATTTGAGTAATGCACAAGAGTGCACATTTGTAGAGCAGTGCAGGCAACCCAGCGTTTTATGCTTTCCAGAAGATCAGCCAGGGAGTATTGCACAAGGTAAGTATGTATTTAATATTAAAAACCTATTATTTTAACAATGTGCCTTAATAATGTAAGAACATTAACCTCAATCTTAATTTATCCAATAAAGATACAGATTTCAAATGAATAATGGTAATGATGAACTTACAATAACACATTTTCTTTTTACAAACCTTCATGGAGTAGGGAAATAATTTGTCACTCGTGTTTTCAGTGTCATAATGAATTTTATACCGCTATAAAAGATTTAATATAATCGAAATTAATGTATTGTAAGTTGTTAACCAAAGTTTCATGCTGCATTAATTTAGAGTGAATTTAGTTGGTTTGGGGCCATAAAAAAATAAAAATACAAAATCATAATAATTAATCATAATCAATAATTTACTTATCTTGAAGAAAAAAAAGAAATTAAATTTAAAAAGAAGAAAAGAAAAAAAAACAGGTAGTATAATCTATTTTATATATATATTTTTTTAAAAAAATAATTAGTAGTCTAATGAATGAAAAAAATATATGATATTAACATTCAACATTTAAATATATATAAGTGAATTGCTAAAGCTAATCATAATGAAGCGTTAAATAAACCAGTAATACTGGAACAAATACTGAAAATTAGGTTTACATTTCAGAGAGAAATATGACCAAACTAATCTGGCTTTCTAGAGCTTATTTGCCATCAAAATGTAAATCTTAAGACTTCTTTTCCTTATCTAAAAAGATATAAACTGTTCTTCCTTTTAATCCAATGGGTGTTTTTTTTATTTATTAAAAACAGTAAAATAATCATATGCACTGTTGTCATCTGTTTAGATTGTAAATGGATAAAACAGATACATGTATAGTTTTCAATTAATACCATCACTTGACATTTTAAATATTAGTATTAAGTAAAATGATAAATTAAGCTTATTATATTTACCGCATTCCTATGAACAAAATAAATTCTAGTATTTCTTAATACTATTAAAAAATTCTTCTTAAATTAAAAAGTATATATTAGTCTAAAATATTAAGAATATAAAATGGTATATCTGCTTAATCCATTGAGTGATCTAGATATCCTAATTCAAACTCATTTAGAAACCTATTCTCGTTAACAAGAAAATTAATTTAAACAGCGGCTACAAATAAATGTTATATTGCACGGAATGGTATGCTGAGAAAATATTATTACAAATTTTGATCTAATTTGGGTACAAACATTTCACAAAGATCATATTTTCAAAACTTTTTTTATTTTTAAAAGGTTGGTTTAAATTTAGAATAAAGCTCCTTACTCCTATTTAAGCAAAAGGTGCGCTGTGCACAAAAAAATCTGGACTGGTTTAGATTAACTTTAATTAACTTGACAGCTAACTTGTGTTAACTTTATTCTAATTGGCTTTAAAAGCATTTGCTTAGTTTAAAAAATCTTAAATTTTTTTTGTTATTTGAATCTGTAAACTTAGTAGCCACCACACTGCTGAAACTCAATGAGAATTTCACATTATACATAATGTTATTATATTTAATTTTTTTAATTGTGATATTTTAAGTTTAACATTATTTCTATATTTCGATATTTTAAGTTTAAAATTATTGCTGTATTTTAGTAAATTATTATTGAATTTTAATTAAATGCCAATAGTTAATTGTGTCAAAAATGTAAGTTATATTAAATCGGCTCTTCCTGTCTAAACTGACCGGATAGAAATTGACACCTATATCTGCCAAATATCATTACACATGTAGCTTGTTGTACTTTTGTTCTTGAATATGACATATAGCAAGTCAATAGATGAAGACCATGTGACTTGAAATAACAGACAATGAGTCAACTGGGTTAGTCAAGTCTCTAACAAGTCAGATACAAGTTGATGCTTTGTGGATAGATGACTTGCTGTATATCATTATGTATGAGCAAGTTAGTTACTTTACTAATAAAGTCATAACGAAATAAAGAATAGGTTTAAGTAGATGGTAGCATGTAACTTTACAATCATCTTTTTTATAGGGAGCCAATTTGGAAATTATTCCCAAGTTTAAATAAGCAGGTATCCAGTTGAGGTAATGCCAGAGCTTTATGTAAAAACTCCTATATGCTACTGTTGGTAATCTGTAATTTGTATAGTTATTCTGCCGTTCAACCCTTTAAAGGACTGCAAAAGTATAAAAAAGAACTGGAACCCAAATCAGCTTCTAGAAAAACCATAATTACTTGTCAGGACCCTGAAATGTGCCCTTCAATGACAAAAATGACTCCATATAATTACTTTCCAACAACCTAATGCTACGAAATTTTATATAACAACATCTGACACCTTTGGGCAAGATTAAAAGTAGCGCGTTATGAGTTTTCCACACGCAAGGTGGTCTCTTCACAATCAATTTCCATTGCGCAGCTATTACAAGTTTTCAAAAATCGTGATTGCACACAATCCCTTCCGTGCTCGAAGAGCTGTAGTTAACAGTTTTGTGCAACATAAAAGTTTCACGAAACATTTCAAAAATACATTATAAAGGACACTAAAACTCATATTAACACTAACAATTTTTTTTTTTTTTTAAATATTGCACACAAAAGTTATAAGGGCTCAAACATACGAGATCTCAGGTGTTAGGGGAAAAAAGCAGACGCAGGGATTTTACATTGACATACATACACTGACATAGAGAAACATGCATTTATATGTATAGAGATATGTGTAGCTATGGAGATAATGAAAATATTTTACATTACAATCTTATGCACATTAAACAATATCTCAGAGGGATTTTCAAAGTGATATTCGCATATAGATTTCGACATATCTATATATATATATATATATATATAAATAAATATATTCATATATATATATCGCTATAAATATATATATCAGTCCAAAAATTATTACATCATATTATCACAATATGAAATAATTACATTTTCATGTACACTTTCATGGAGAATTACGTCATGGGCTTTGCGCAACATATAAGGTTTTTTTAAGTTATTTTGCGACTTGTTATAGCTGCGCAACCCCAAATGCGAAAAAGCCATAACAACTGATTTGCCGCGCATCTTGTAATCTTGCCCTTTTTGTTTCTTAAACATCACTTTACATAGAGAAAGAAAAGTTTGGGGAAATTTCCTTTAAAAGCATAGAAAGGTCGAAATTGCAATGTGCATGGGTACATTTACATTTTTAAAATATAAACTTTTTTGCAACATACTTTTATTAACAAAAATGCTTCTAGTAAAAGGTAAATCTGTTTTTCAGAGGCATACGCACATATGCTGTTAGGACCCATGCACCAGTATTTAAGCTCAGAGAGCTGGTGTTAGTGAAGACAATTTGTGTCATATAAGCTACTTCTGACTCTATGAGAAGGTGTGGTGTTTGAATACAAGTGCACGGCCCTCACAGCATATGTGTGTATGCCACTGGAAAACAGTAATATCTTTTACTAAAAGCATTTTTGTTAATAGAAGTATAATGCAAAAATACTTACAGTATATTTAAAACTAAAATGCAGTTATGCACATTTCAATTTTGACCTTTATATCCCTCCCAAATACCACAAAATAAAATAGCAGGGTGTCATGCAACACAGCTTAGTATAGAATGCCCTGTGGAATTTTGACCAATCTTGCAGATAGTATATATTTATAACCACTATACATATTACTTACAGTGTTTGATATTAAAACACTGAAATAAAAATATGAAGAAAAAAACACATTTTGATATTTTACAGTAAAGGTTTGTACTAAATAAATCTCTAGAGATATATTTCTCATTGGCTGATAAGGTAACCTCTTAAATCTTTATTGTTACTTATCAGAAGCATAATACTGGTCACAAGCATAAAAACTAAAAAATATTTTAATAATAACAGTAAAACTTGTTAAATAAAAAGCCCCAAAGTATTAACATTTGCTATTGCTTGTCATACACAGTTATGTATTATTTTACTTGTCACCTGATTTTTTCTTTTTAACATACCATTGTTTTTGGCAACTAGATTATTGCAAGAGGCATAATATGATCATGATAATTTTTTTATTAATTAGAGAGCATATTTTATTAAGACTATAATTACCCATACTTTGCCCTTTTAAAATAACACACACACACACATATATATATATATATATATATATATATATATATATATATATATATATATATGTGTGTGTGTGTGTATATATATATATATATATATATATATATATAAATGTATATACACTGTATATTGTATGGATATGTGGATTTTGATTTGCTAAACTCATTTTAAAATTTATACAATTAGCTTTCTATGCGCATTATTAGAAAACAAATGTATGCAAAGAAGCAAAACAACCAGCACGTAGATAAGTATATAAATATCATTAATTATTTATTATGTAGAACATTTATTCTGATTGGCTGATAGTTATTTCATCTTGTATAATAGATAATGAGTTAGACCAACTAACATGAAAGGTGCCTGATAACTCAAGAAATACAGAAGGTGTGTGGGCACACTGACACTCAGGATAAGCCATAGATCATAGCTAACTATCTCATCCTTGTGGAGATAATTAAGAAAGAATGTGGGTGTAATACTGTAAACTATTCGGAAAGGACTTCTTTAGTTATTACTTTTTTTTATGGACAATTGTCAGCAAACGCCCACACTGAGCAGGATTATTATTTGATGATGTTGATATGGACTTTGTTAACTTGACACATTTCAAATAATTTAAGAATGTGTTGATCTTTGTCAATTAAATAAATTTGCAGTTGTTCTTTAGGAAATATACTGCTTGCCTAATTTTTGTAAAAGTTTTCACTAATATACTCCTTTGACTTTAGAACTGTTGTTTTGCAAACATAGAACATTTTTTTTCTTTTTTCATGATAACTTATGTTAAAGCCTTCACTTTCAATCCTAAAAGGAATTGTGTGGCTATTTTTCATTTTAATGGGCATAGCTGTTTAAATAGTATGTCAGCTTGAATATTGACAGTCTTGTAGACTGAGGTATTTAGTCAGTTAGAACATTCCACGTCTAATGTGTTGCACTGGTAAGAATTCTTACATGGTGTTAGAACAGCTAATTCCTCACTTCCTTATAAACAAAGACAGAGGAGACTGTCAATTTGGCCAAAACCATGTGTGTATGAGTTGGGAAAACCCATGAGTTGAAAAACTTGGACAAGAAAAAAAGACACAGCTTACCCTGACGAAATCCCCAAGGCATTTATGCACACTGTAATAGTTTATTCCAAAGTCTTAATAACTTATAGACAAAATTATCTGTGAGCTATAATTATACTACAGATATGCACTGTTTGACTACCCTGTATCATCACCATCTTGTACAACGTTTGTAATCATTGACTAGTTTACTCTATATGTAAATATATTTTTTCATCAATCAGCATGAAAAAAACATGTCTCCTAGCCTCAAAGTCTGCAAGTCTTATTTCTTTTTACTGAATGCTAGGATGTGAGGATTTGTATAATGAGCTGAATAATTCAAACATTTTCTGAACAGGTCTATAGTAAATTAGTTTGCTTTTTTTTTTTAACCTTTTGTTTTCTTCAATCTTTGTATCTTTAAACATACTAGTGAACATGATCATCCTGTCCAAAGATTGTTTGCAGTCTATAATGTTCTTCATCTTTATTAATATTTCAATTATTCTCTTGCTAGAGAATTACGCTAAATGGTCAAAAATAGCCACATGTAATATGTAAAAGGCATTATAGGACACATCATCAGTAAACATTGCCATATATTGGTTCAGAACTCTAGAGCTTTGTCCCCAAAACACTTTTGATAAAGGGTTGTTCCTCTTTTTCAATAAAATTAACAAGATGTACAAAATATAGCTTAAAGTGAAAGTAAATTATGTCTCTTTAGAACACATCAATGTATTGTATAGCATTAATATATTAAGATCGCTATTTTTTTTTTTCATAATTATTTTCATTTCTGAATATTTATTAACATATTTTTTTCCTACCGTTCTCAGGCTGACTCCACCCATCTTGTACTTCCTATGTTTCTGTGTGATAACATCACAAAGCACGTTCATGGGGCCCGAGTGTATTGCGCATGCGCAAATTGTCTATTCCTCATTCTACTGCGCTTTTGTTGCATTGTTCTAAGAGTTTCATATATCTTTATAAATGACTTAGACACTTACGTCTAGTTATGGACTGCAACAGTTATGCGATGCGCTTCTATATTTCTGGGTCACAGTCAAACCAGATGAAGTTTCTGGTTATTCGCCAAGAAATGTTTTGCGCATGCGCGAATCGGGAGCGCGCGCCTAACATAATCTTTCCTTAAAAAATAATTGCCGCATGCGCAGAGGAATAAATAAGAGGGTGACGTAGCTTCACGGGCACCTAACGGCCAGAATTTCAATTGGTGAGTAAAAAAACGTGATCAGGAAATTAAAAAAACAACAAAAAAACGGGTTGAATTATTCACAGCTAAAAATATACTTTCAATGTGGCTAAAACTTCATTTCCATATAACTTTGTAAAAAACGATGAATGAAAGTCCTATTAATTTTGGACAAGCAATATTACTGAGGATCGCAAAACCACTGAGTTTACTTTCACTTTAAATGAAAGTGTCTCTAAACAGAGACTCACTTCCGGCTTTAAAGTGTAGCATAAACATTATCTTTGAAATCAGCCTTGTGCCCATTTAAAATGTCTACAGGGCCAATATAATTGAAATTCTCTGTTAGTGGCCAAACTTTTGCATTATACTTTATCTTCACATTGGGCTCCATGCACTATCTGGCGGGCGGAGAAAATTCTAGACTTTGGAACCTGTTCGCCAACTCTCAGTAAACAGGCAGCTTACACTATACATCTGCTGCTCTTGCACAACCAATTTTAATTGCCTATCAATTACCCCAAACAAACTTGTTCGAGGTGTTTTATCTCTGCCAACTCAGCAATAGTGGAGAGGATAAGGAGCAGTGATAGTATGAGATTGCCCCTCAAGGGCACTGCTTAAAACATTGAGCCAGTGATGTATTTAGATTTTGTGCTGCTATGGGCAATTGAAAATTCTGCTGCCCCCCTATATACCCCGCCATCACCACTGCAAGGTTTTAGGCCTTTTTGGTCAGGGAGTAGTGTGAATTTTGATGGCATTTCCAAAATAAATGTTCCACAGACACACAGCCACACATATACACCCACAGAGTTATACACATACACACACACATCTCTATCTATTGCTGCAATACATATATAAAAAAAACAACAACCCAAAAACACAGATTTTTTTAAACAATACTTCCCAAGTAGAAAGTCAACAGAACTAAAGGCAATAAATGGGTGAATAAAAGGAAGGTCCAGAGCTACCTCTAAACTGTAAGTTCCATGGGTACTCTCTTATTGTACCCTCTAGAATGTAAGCTCTTTGGGCAAAATCTCCCATTATATACCTGTATAATACTTCTAAAATAAATGTAAGCTTCTTAAAAATATAGCCACAAAAAAGTGCTGCCCCTTACCAATCTGCCGCACTAGGCAAGTGCCTGTTTGCCTAGACTAAAACACGCCCCTGCATTGAGTACTGTATGTCTAACGTCATCATTTTCTGCATAGTAAAAACAACTTAATTGTGCTAAAATGAGTGTGCCAAATTCTGTCTCTCAACCACAATGTATTTTTAGGTAAGTTAAAAGTCCCTGGTTTTAGCCATTTAATACTATGGAGATGCATTTTTAAGAACATTTTATTAGTAGTTCAAATATTTAAAAAAATGTTACATTTTAGTTTCAATATAGCCACAAGAACACAGGTAACGTTAAAGGACCTATGTGTAAACAATTTAATATACTTCAGAAGGTGATATTACTTATTTTCCTTCCTGTAGAGACCACAGCCCCTTCTTGTGCTGTGACAAAAAGTAATGAACCCTGCCCAAATGAAGTTAAAAAAAAACAAAAAAAGAAAAAGAAAAATCCTTTTAAAATGATGAATTAAACATATCACAATGATTTCTATTAAGTATAATCCCCTACTTAGTGCTTTTTGTATTACAATAATGAAACAGACAGTTTTTTTTATCTCGTTTGGCCTTTAAAAGACATAAAACCCAACATTTTTCATTGATGATTCAGATAGAGATACAACTTTAAACAACTTTCCAATATATTTCTATTATCAATTTGGCTCCTTATTTTATCCTTTGTTGAAGGAGCAGCAATGCACTTCTGGGAACTAGTTGATCACATTGGATGAGCCAATGACAACAGCATATATCTGCAACTACCAATGAGCAGCTAGCTCCCAGCCCCTGAGCCAACCTCGGAATGGTTTTCATCAAAGGACACAAAGAGAACTAAGCAAATTAGATAACAGAAGTAAATTGAAAAGTTGTTTAAATTGTATGCTCTGAGTCAAGAAGGAAAAATGTTGGGTTTCATATCCGTTTAAACCAGCTGTTTTGTAACCATCATTGGAAAAGTGGCTGCTAGTGAAATGATAAAAGCAACGCTACCCACCTGCTGCAGTCAGAGGCAGACAGGCTCACTAGTTAACAACTTTGTCTGCCAAACATTGATAATTGTATTTATATTTGAAATTATTATATCACGTGAAAGAAGTGCTTGGAATTGCATGGGATTACAAAAAGGGCCATAACAAGAATTTTAAACGTATGCCAAGTGTATGCTAGAACAAAAAAAAAAAGAATAAAAAAAAGATGTAGTAGACCGATAAGAAGACCTATAAAATAAGGATTTCTAAACAAAAACAATGAGGGCCAGATTATATATAGCAATATCGGGTTTATCATGGCTGTTTGCGTGCATCGGAAGTAGAGCTCGTATTACAAGTTGAAAGTAAATTCAAACACATGAGCCCAATCACGATTTATGCTAGAATGATTACTGCACTTTTCTTGCTCCATTGACTCCTATGGGGAAATACGTAAAAGCGGTCACGATATTCTAACTTCAGCTTTTTGCTCATGTTGGGCTAGCACTCATGAGAATTTTTTTTACTTTCAACTTTTAATACACGCGCTACCGATGGGTGCAAAAAGCTTACTTCTAGCAGAGTTAATACACAAGCGATAAACTGCGCTCTACTTGTAATCTAGCCCTAAATTGGGCATTAACTTCTAAGACTCTGAAATTATTTTGTTTTTAAATTGCTATATTTTAGTTTATTGTAAAAAAAAAATAATTCAGTGAAAAAACTAAAATTTGACATTTAAATGTTAACAAGAAAATATTTTTCAGACAAATAAAATATATATGAATGTGTATATCTTTTTTTGGCAGCTGAAACACATTAGTCATTCACACACAGGAAAGCCAAGGCTGTGACTAAACAGTACGTCCATCCATCGTATATTAAACACAGACATGTATGTAAAGCTGGGATTGTTCTTAGCCAAGTACACGACAATTAAGTCACGCTTTGGGATAAATATTTGCTTCCCTCTTTAAAGTATGGTTATTTTTAGAACTCTGTATGTATTTATCCTCCAGACACTCAAGTTATGCATTAACACCCAACATTTTCTAAGTTGGGTAAGTTTTGGAAATGACTGTTTTGTCTTTGTGTAAAAAAAAAAAAAATACACAGTCTGTTTCATTGCATTGGGTTCTGTACTTGATTAGCAGTTACTCAGAATTTGTTCTGATGAAGTGCATGTGCGCATGCACCAAAAGCGTCAGGTTATTTGGTTTGTGACTTTTAGAAACACCACTCTGTTTATGGTATTGTTTCCATAAACAGTGTCCTTTCCACAACTGCATACTAGCGCTTCTCTTTTTATTTCCCATTTTCTTTCATGTAATTGGCAATCCTACCAGGAGGGGCAAAGTTTCCCAAACCTCAAAATGCCTATAAATACACCCCTCACCACACCCACAATTCAGTTTTACAAACTTTGCCTCCTATGGAGGTGGTGAAGTAAGTTTGTGCTAAGATTTCTACGTTGATATGCGCTTCTCAGCATTGTTGAAGCCCAATTCCTCTCAGAGTACAGCGAATGTCAGAGGGACGTGAAGGGAGTATCACTTATTTGAATACGATGATTTCCCTAATGGGGGTCTATTTCATAGGTTCTCTGCTATCGGTCGTAGAGATTCATCTCCTACCTCCCTTTTCAGATCGACGATATACTCTCAATTTACCATTACCTCTACTAATAACTGTTTTAGTACTGGTTTGGCTATCTGCTATATGTGGATGGGTGTCTTTTGGTAAGTATGTTTTCATAACTTAACACACTCTCAGCTATGGTTTGGCACTTTATGCATTTATATAAAGTTCTAAATATATGTATTGTACTTATATTTGCCATGAGTCAGGTTCATGTATTTCCTTCTGCAGACTGTCAGTTTCATATTTGGGAATGTAAACATTTTTAAGAAATGTATTTCTTACCTGGGGTTTAGTCTTTTTTCAATTGACTACTTCTTGTAATTGCGGGTATTAGGCCTGCGGGTGTGTCAAATGCTAAACTTTATTACGTTATTCTTGGCGCAAAAAATTTTTTGACTTGAAAAAGTACGTTTATGACGCAACTTTGTCATTTCCGGCGTCATACGTGACGCCGAGACCTTTCACATGGCGGCGTCATTAGTGACGCAAGTGTGTCATTTCCGGTCATTTTTTGGAGCCAAAAAAGACTTTACGTTACGTTGTGCGTCATACTTGGCGCCAATTTTTTTTCATTATTTCAATACCCCTTGTTTGTTTGCCTCTTGCTTTTTGCTTTCAGAGGCCTATGCTTTTGCATTTTTTCCCATTCCTGAAACTGTCATATAAGGAAATAGATCATTTTGCTTTATATGTTGTTTTTTCTCTTACATTGTGCAAGATGTCCCAATCTGATCCTGCCTCAGAAGTTTCTGCTGGAACATTGCTGCCTGACATCGGTTCTACCAAAGCTAAGTGCATTTGTTGTAAAGTTGTAGAAATTATTCCACTGAATGTCATTTGTAATAGTTGTCATGATAAACTTTTACATGCAGATAGTGTTTCCATCAGTAATAGTACATTGCCAGTTGCAGTTCCTTCAACTTCTAATGTGCATGATATACCTGTAAATTTTAAAGAATTTGTTTCTGATTCTATTATGAAGGCTTTGTCTGCATTTCTACCTTCTAATAAATGTAAAAGGTCTTTTAAAACTTCTCATTTAGCTGATGAAATTTCAAATGACCAACAACATAATAATTCATCATCTTCTGATGAGGATCTATCTGAAACAGAAGATCCTTCCTCAGACATTGACACTGACAAATCTACTTATTTATTTAAAATAGAGTATATGCGTTCTTTATTAAAAGAAGTGTTAATTATTTTGGATATTGAGGTAACCAGTCCTATTGGCGTTCAGTCTAATAAACGTTTAAATACTGTTTTTAAACCTCCTGTGGTTTCCCCAGGGGTTTTTCCCATTCCTGAGGCTATTTCTGATATGATTTCTAGGGAATGGAATAAGCCAGGTACTTCTTTTATTCCTTCTTCAATGTTTAAAAAATTGTATCCTTTACCAGCAAAATCTATAGAGTTTTGGGAAAAAATCCCCAAAGTTGATGGGGCTATTTCTACTCTTGCCAAACATACCACTATTCCTATGGAAGATAGCACTTCCTTTAAGGATCCTTTAGATAGGAAGCTTGAATCTTATCTAAGGAAGGCCTATTTATATTCAGGTCATCTTCTCAGATCTGCTATTTCTTTGGCTGATGTTGCGGCTGCAACAACTTTCTGGTTGGAAAATTTAGCGCAACACGAATTGGATTCTGACATATCTAGCGTTGTTCGCTTACTGCAACATGCTAATCATTTTATTTGTGATGCCATTTTTGATATTATCAAAATTGATGTTAGATCCATGTCTTTAGCTGTTTTAGCTAGAAGAGCTTTGTGGCTTAAATCATGGAATGCTGATATGACATCTAAATCTAGCTTACTATCTCTTTCTTTCCAAGGTAATAATTTATTTGGTTCTCAGTTGGATTCTATTATTTCAACTATCACTGGGGGAAAAGGAGTTTTTTTGCCTCAGGATAAAAAAACCTAAGGGTAAATCTAAGGCTTCTAACCATTTTCGTTCCTTTCGTCAGAATAAAGAACAAAAACTCAATCCTTCCCCCAAGGAATCTGCTTCCAATTGGAAGCCTTCCTCAAATTGGAATAAATCCAAGCCGTTTAGGAAACCAAACTCAGCCCCTAAATCCGCATGAAGGTGCGGCCCTCATGCCAGCTCAGCTGGTAGGGAGCAGATTAAGGTTTTTCAAGGATTTTTGGATAAAATCTGTCCAAAATCATTGCATTCAGAGCATTGTCTCTCAAGGTTATCGAATAGGATTCAAAGTAAGACCTCCTGTGAGAAGATCTTTTCTCTCATGCATCCCTGTAAATCCAGTAAAAGCTCAGGCTTTTCTGAAGTGTGTTTCAGATCTGGAGTCTTCAGGGGTAATCATGCCAGTTCCTCCTCAGGAACAAGGTTTGGGGTTTTATTCAAACCTATTCATTGTACCAAAGAAAGAAAATGTATTCAGACCAGTTCTGGATCTAAAAATTTTGAATCGTTATGTAAGAGTACCAACTTTCAAGATGGTGACTATAAGGACTATTCTGCCTTTTGTTCAGCGAGGACATTATATGTCTACAATAGACTTGCAGGATGCATACCTTCATATTCCGATTCATCCAGGACACTTTCATTTTCTGATATTCTCTTTTCTAGACAAGCATTACCAATTTGTTGCTCTTCCATTTGGCCTAACAAAAGCTCCAAGAATCTTTTCAAAGGTTCTGGGTGCCCTACTCTCTGTAATCAGAGAACAGGGTATTGCGGTGTTTCCTTATTTGGATGATATCTTGGTACTAGCTCAGTCTTTACATACTGGAGAATCTCACACGAATCAACTAGTGTTGTTTCTTTGGAAACATGGTTGAAGAATCAATTTACCAAAAAGTTTCTTGATTCCTCAGACAAGGGTCACCATTTTAGGCTTCCAGATAGATTCAGTGTCCATGACTCTGTC
Source organism: Bombina bombina (assembly GCF_027579735.1). Classification (NCBI taxonomy): domain Eukaryota; kingdom Metazoa; phylum Chordata; class Amphibia; order Anura; family Bombinatoridae; genus Bombina; species Bombina bombina. The sequence goes on along the minus strand of NC_069505.1, from coordinate 158,986,771 downwards.
TCTAACAGACAAGAGATGTTTAAAATTGGTCGCAGCATGCTGGCTCCTTCAGTCTCAGTCATTCCCTTCAGTGGCTATGTGCATGGAAGTTTTAGATCTCATGACTGCAGCATCGGACGCGATCCCCTTTGCTCGTTTTCACATGAGACCTCTACAGCTTTGTATGCTGAATCAATGGTGCAGGGATTGTACAAAGATATCACAATTAATATCCTTGAATCCCAATGTACGACACTCTCTGACATGGTGGATAGATCACCATTGTTTGGTTCAAGGAGCTTCTTTTGTTCGCCCAACCTGGACTGTGATCACAACAGATGCAAGTCTTTCAGGTTGGGGAGCTGTTTGGGGATCTCTGACAGCACAAGGGGTTTGGAAATCTCAAGAGGCGAGATTAACAATAAATATTTTAGAACTCTGTGCAATTCTCAGGGCTCTTCAGTTCTGGCCTCTGCTAAAGAGAGAACCGTTCATTTGTTTTCAGACAGACAATATCACAACTGTGGCTTATGTCAATCATCAGGGTGGGACTCACAGTCCCCAAGCTATGAAAGAAGTATCTCGGATACTTGCCTGGGCGGAATCCAGCTCCTGTCTAATCTCTGCGGTGCATATCCCAGGCGTAGACAATTGGGAGGCGGATTATCTCAGCCACCAGACTTTACATCCAGGGGAGTGGTCTCTCCATCCAGATGTGTTTTCTCAGATTGTTCAGATGTCGGGGCTTCCAGAGATAGATCTCATGGCCTCTCATCTAAACAAGAAACTTCCCAGATACCTGTACAGGTCCAGGGATGTTCAGACGGAAGCAGTGGATGCGCTGACACTTCCTTGGTGTTATCAACCTGCTTACATCTTCCCGCCTCTAGATCTCCTTCCAAGAGTGATCTCCAAAATCATCATGGAACAGTCTTTTGTGTTGCTTGTGGCTCCAGCATGGCCACACAGGTTTTGGTATGCGGATCTAGTTCGGATGTCCAGTTGCCCGCCTTGGCCACTTCCGTTACGGCCGGACCTACTGTCTCAAGGTCCGTTTTTTCCATCAGGATCTCAAATCATTAAATTTAAAGGTATGGAAATTGAACGCTTAGTTCTAAGTCATAGAGGTTTCTCTGACTCAGTGATTAATACTATGTTACAAGCTCGTAAATCTGTCTCTGGAAAGATTTATTATAGAGTTTGGAAGACTTACATTTCATGGTGTTCTTCTCATAAATTCTCCTGGCATTCTTTTAGAATTCCTAGAATTTTACAGTTCCTTCAGGATGGTTTGGATAAGGGTGTGTCTGCAAGTTCCTTGAAAGGTCAAATCTCCGCTCTTTCTGTTTTATTTCACAGAAAGATTGCTATACTTCCTGATATTCACTGTTTTGTACAAGCTTTAGTTCGTATTAAGCCTGTCATTAAATCAATTTCTCCTCCTTGGAATCTTAATTTGGTTCTGAAGGCTTTACAGGCTCCTCCATTTGAGCCTATGCATTCTTTGGACATTAAACTACTTTCCTGGAAAGTGTTGTTACTTTTGGCTATCTCTTCTGCTAGAAGAGTTTCTGAGCTATCTGCTCTTTCTTGTGAGTCTCCTTTTCTGATTTTTCATCAGGATAGGGCAGTTTTGTGGACTTCTTTTAAATTTTTACCTAAGGTTGTGAATTCTAACAACATTAGTAGAGAAATTGTTGTCCCTTCCTTGTGTCCTAATCCTAAGAATTCTTTGGAGAGATCCTTACATTCTTTGGATGTGGTAAGAGCTTTGAAATATTATGTGGAAGCTACTAAAGATTTCAGGAAGACTTCCAGTCTATTTGTTTTATTTTCTGGTCCTAGGAAAGGTCAGAAGGCTTCTTGCTATTTCCTTGGCTTCTTGGTTGAAACTTTTGATTCATCACGCTTATTTGGAGTCGGGTTAGGCCCCGCCTCAGAGAATTACAGCTCATTCTACTAGATCAGTCTCCACTTCATGGGCTTTTAAGAATGAAGCTTCAGTTGATCAGATTTTCAAAGCGGCGACTTGGTCCTCTTTGCATACATTTACTAAATTCTACCGTTTTGATGTATTTGCTTCTTCGGAAGCAGTTTTTGGTAGAAAAGTTCTTCAGGCAGCTGTTTCAGTTTGATTCTTTTGCTTTTTGATTTAAGTTTTTTTCTTTCAAAAATGAAAATAAACGTATTTTTTTGGGTTGTGGATTAATTTTTTTCAGCGAAATATGGCTGTTTTTATTTTTATTCCCTCCCTCTCTAGTGACTCTTGAGTGGAAGACTCCACATCTTGGGTATTGATATCCCATATGTCACTAGCTCATGGACTCTTGCCAATTACATGAAAGAAAACATAATTTATGTAAGAACTTACCAGATAAATTCATTTCTTTCATATTGGCAAGAGTCCATGAGGCCCACCCTTTTTATAGTGGTTATGATTTTTTGTATAAAGCACAATTATTTCCAAATTTCCTTTGTTGATGCTTTCTACTCCTTTCTTTATCACCCCACTGCTTGGCTATTTGTTAAAATGAATTGTGGGTGTGGTGAGGGGTGTATTTATAGGCATTTTGAGGTTTGGGAAACTTTGCCCCTCCTGGTAGGATTGTATATCCCATATGTCACTAGCTCATGGACTCTTGCCAATATGAAAGAAATGAATTTATCAGGTAAGTTCTTACATAAATTATGTTTTTTCATTCTGTAAAAATGATGTTTTGTCAAACCAACTAAGGACTTGATCACAATCTTGCTCTTGTTTTCGGTAGGTTACGATTTCTGAATGTAGGGTTTTATTGTCATTATGTTTTTCCAGTGATTCCAATATTTGTTGTTTCATTAATTTCTCAATTTTCATTTCAAAATTCTAAAGTGCACAATTAATGATAAAGAAAATGCAGATTTTGTGGGTTTAACTGTTACATTACAGGCTTAGGGGTCAATTTATGTAAGTGTGAGCGGACATGATCTGATATAGCTGTCAGCATTTATCATTGCACCAGCAGTTCTTGTGAACTGCTGGTGCAATACCGCCCCCTGCAGAGCAGGGGGTGTCAATCAACCCGATCGTATTCGATCGGGTTGATTTCTGTCCGCCGCCTCAGATCAGGCGGACAGGTTATGGAGCAGTGGTCTTTAGACCGCTGCTTCATAACTTCTGTTTCCGGGGAGCCTTCAGTACGGAGCTTGATAAATTGACCCCTGAATGTCTTTTAATAATGTCTATTGATGAACAGGTAACTTGTGCAATTAATTTGTTATGCAGAGATATGTGTGTATATGTTTTTTAGGGATTTGAGCAAGTGCACTATAGTGAGCATGTGAGCTTGAGCGCATGCGCAAAACCAATATTTTGATCTAGATTATTTTGGGGTGCTTGTTAGTCGGGGGGGGGGGGGTTATCAAGTCCTTTTAGCTGTGGAATTCAGTAAGTGAAAAATGACCCCATAAATGTGGTGGTAGGCACAGAGGGTTTAGATTGTGATCAGGAAAATAAGGCTGGTACATGTTACCTATTGGCTTATTTTCCGAGAACTGGTAATGTGTAAATTGACAAAAAAAAAATTGCTGATTGTGATTGCATTGACATCAACAAGGGTTCATCTTCAGACGTTAACATGCAGATTATTTTCAAATGACAAACTGATCAACCCGTAAAGTAGATGAACAATACTGGACAGTTTTGCTGGCATTTTTTCATTTACATGAATTAACTGAATGAATCAATAAATACATGGAAAAATGACTACAGCATTTATGTATTCATTCATTTAATTTATCAATCTACTACATAGATAAACTAAAAATAAAAAAGTTATTGTTTTGTTAACCCATTGGGGCCGATTTATCAATGTCTGTCCAACATGATACGCTGTAGCATATCATGTCCGACAGACATCGCTGAATGCCGACAGCATATGCTGTCGGCATTTAACATTGCACAAGCAGTTCACCAGAACCGTTTGTGCAATGCCGCCCCCTGCAGTTTCGTGGCCAATTGGCCGCTAGCAGGGGTGTCAATCAGCGCGATCGTATAGGATCAGGTGGATTGCAGACCGCAGCCTCAGAGGCAGCGGACCAGTTATGGAGTACCCCTAAACTGCTGTTTCCGGTGAGCCATTCAGAGCTTGATAATTCGGCCCCATAGTCTGTTTTAATATATTTTTTAAAACATTTAGTTCTTTAAATCTTGGGAAAAGTCTAATTTGTTATGTATCTACAGCAGTGATATATTTAGGTTTTGTGCTGCCCTAGGCACTCAAAGTTCTGCTGCCTCCCCCCTCTCCCCCTCACTCTCAGGTTGTAACTTTTTTTTTTGTTTTTATGGTATTTTCAGAGTAAATGTTCACCAGGGCTTGCATTCACTCAGGTGGGTTGAATTAGCACATATGTACACAGTGTACATATGAGCAGTAATAATATTTATATATGCAGTATACATAAATAAACAAGAGACTCAAAAAGTGCTGCCCCTCTCAACCTGCTGCCCTGGACAAGTGCCTTTTTGCCTAGACCAAAATACACACCTGATCTACAGCAATTTTGTTCTTGTCTGCGACTAGTACACTGGTAGAGCCCTGCTAGGCAAATATTATAATATTTTTATTTGTCCTATAGATGCAGATTCTAGTAGCACTCACAATTAGCAACATGCTACTGACAATTTAATGCAGTATAAGTGATAATTATTTTAATGAAAATCCCCAGCATTATATTGTTCTGTCCCTTTAAGGTTTATTTTACTACTCGCATTGTCACTTGTTGCTCTTTATTTATTTGTTGTTCCAAATAAGACCTAGCAGTTCACCATATGATCTTTCCTTTTTATGTATATTGATTCAGACAAAAAAAAATGTTCCTACTTCATCTCACATAGAAGATAATAAATCCTTTCTTGACTTCAAACAAGACAAATAGTTTTCTCCTTTGATCTTTTTACTGAAAAAAATAAACTCGCAAGTTGCATATAACCATAATACGAGAGGGAGCAAATAAATGCATCTGTGTTCAACAGCATACATAGGTGTAAGTTATAAAGTATACAGTCTATTCTTATATAGCCTGTGGTATGGTGTGGTCTGCATTTTAAAGGCATATGAAAGTCAAAATGACATTTTCATGGTTCAGAAAGAGCATGCCATTTAAAGGGACATTGAACACTAATTGAATGCTAAATACAATGATGCATTCAAAAATAAGATCAGCCTGAAAATAACATATAGATCTATTTTTTTTTAACATTTCCTTAGCTGTTTAAATAGTGACAAAATAAGTGTAAAGTTTTAGTGTCTATAAAACAATGGGAGCTGCCATATTGTAACTCATTTTTACCTTCTCTGCTGTGGCCAATTAGGGACAGCTATAAATAGGTCACTAGAGTGTGCAGCCAATGGCTGTGTAGAATATAATAGTGTTCTGCAGTTCCATTTTTAACAGGAACTGAAAAGCTCACAATTTCAGAATGGAATTACAGGAAAAGGGGTCAAAATAAATAATGAAAGTATATTGCAGAGTTTATATATATATATATATATATATATATATATAGATATATATATATATATATATATATATATATATATATATACAATTTATCAGTTAATTTTACCATCTCAAAGTGTTTAATGTCCCTTTATCAAACTGATTTTGTTTTCTTTGTATCCTTTATTGAAAAGCATACCTAGGTAGGTTCAGGAACAGCAATACACTTCTGGGAGCTAGCTGCTGATTGGTGGCTACATATGCCTCTTGTCATTAGTTCACCTAAATAAATACATATAGAACCAATTAGTACAATGCTGCTCTGGAGTTGTCATTAACTATGTGTTTAACCCATTTGTGGCTATTAAACTCATAATTATATGCAAGCAGTACAGCAGTAATAAAATGCAAACACATTAAAGCATTTCCTTTTTGCACTTTTATGTCCTTTTAAATAGATGGCTAGTGTCTAGTCAATGTTGTGCTTGGTATGAAAAACTTTCATAATTTAGACAAAGTATACAGTTTTAAGAAATTTTGATATTGTCTTCTTTTATCAAATTTGCTTTGTTCTAGTATCATTTGTTGAACATTAAATGTAGGAAGGCTTAGGAGCGTGTATGTGTCTTTATCATTTTATAGATCAGCAATGTTTAGAAGTTGTAGCAATGTGTAACACTGATACAAACTTGTGCACACTCCTGAGCACTCTAGATGCACTCTTCATTAAAGGATACCAAGAAAGCAACGGTCAAATTTGATTACAGAGTTAAATTGAAACGTTTTTTTATTGCATTCTCTGTCTAAACCATGAAAATTAATTTGTACTTTACTGTCCCTAACACAGATGTAGTGGCAATACAGTGTTTGTGCCAGATTTATCATAAGGCAAAGCAAACAACTTCACAATGATCAGTGGTGTTTTTATAGGCACTGGCAAATCTGCTGTGCCCTCCACAAACCAAATATTTCAGCTTATAGAGAATAGAGATGCATGAAGGGGTCGTACACCCCCACTAGACAACCCTTTGTAGCAAATTAATAAATAAAACATTTGGAGAACATAGGAGTGGGAAGGGTTAATGAAACACTTAAAATGTTGCTGCCATAGGCACAAACCTAGTTGGTGTAGACTAAAATACATCTCTACAAGGGATACGTTGACTTAAGAGGGAGGCTTGCTTTGCCAGTTTAATAATAGTTAAATGAGAGGTTGCATTGGCTTTTTTTTTTTAGCAAAATTCTTAAAGGGGCATAGAAAAAGAAAATGCTCTGAAATGTTATATATTGTTTGTATATAACTGTGTGTTTAATCCTGGCAAAAAGATAAACACATAGTTAAAGTCAGCTGCAGAGCAGCGATGCCCAACTTAGCGGAACATATCGGTTAGCCAAGAGAAAATGTGTGTAACCATCAATCATCAGCTAGATACAAGTAGTGCATCGAGGATAAGCACATAATCTTTTCAACAACAGGATACAAAAAGAACAAAATACATCTTATTATAGAAGAGAAATTAAGTGTCTTAAAATTACATGCTCTATCTGAATCATGACTGTCCTATACCTTTCAAGGGGCACAAAACACACATTTTTTTCTTTCATGATTCAGGCAGTGCATATAAATTTAAACAACTTTCCAATTTACTTCTATTAACAAATGTCCTTCATTCTCTTGGTATTTGTTGTAGAAGAAAGAATAATGCACTACTGGGAGCTAGCTGAACACAGGGTTTGACCCAATGACAAGAGGCATATATGTGAATGAAACAAATTAGAAAATAGAATTAAATTGTTAAGTTGTTTAAAATGGTATGCTCTATCTAAATCATGAAAAAAAAAACATTTTGTTAAATAGAGATATGCTACATGGTACACTCATGCCTAGGGTGCTAAAACAACATTAAACACCTCTTGCTTTTGTATAAAAATTGTTTTTCCCCCACAATCCCTAGAGAAGCCAAACTGCAAATATTGTAACCTGGAAATGCTGCAAATCAAATAGTTAGTTTAGGCAATTTTCAGCATTTTGAAAACCTATGTTACAGAATTCATGTTTTAGCCTCTCTAAAGAGCATGGGAGAAAGCACAATGTTTACACAAAGCAAAATGGTCTTTAATGGACCTTTAAGTCATATTAATTTTTTGTTATGTTTTATAATAAAATGTAATTATTTTCTGGTCAGTGTTTTTTCCTGACATCTCTCAAAACCCATAAACTGAGATGCAGAAGTGAGTAGTATTAATTTACAGCCTGCCATAGTAGTGATATTTCTAATGACTGAGTCACTGTTTATGCATTAAAAAAATGATTAATATTTATTAAAGATAGTGCATGATCTTCATAAAATAAAATAAACAGCAATGTGCTTTATTTACTGTAAAATGAGCAGTGTATATTTTATATGAAAGACAAAAAATATATATATATTGAAAGTGTAGCAGTTTAAAATTAAATTAATTATCTAAAATTTTGCACTGCATGTAAAAAAGGAGAACAGGATTAAGGAAACAATTTATACTGAAAACATGTTAAAGGGACATTATACACTAGAGTTTTCTTTCCATTTATATAGCCCATCTGGGTGTGTTTTTATAATAATGTATAGTTTTGCTTATTTTTAAATAAAATTGTGCTGATTTTCAGACTCCTAACCAAGCCCCAAAGGTTTAGATGTATACTGATGTATACAGACTTCAGACTGCTTTTGTTTATATAATGGGTCTTTTCATATGCAGGGGAGGGTCTGCTCTCAACCCCTTTCAGTGGGTGTCCCAGGCTAAGCTCAATAACAGTGTTAAATTTGGAGCTTCTAATTAAAATTTTAAATGGTTTTACACTGAATTTTTATATCAGTTTCTGTGCATATTATTATTTATAGTAGTGTCTATTAAATGCAGTTAAATGAAAATTGGTGTATACTGTCCCTTTAATAATAGTGCAGTATGTATATTCATTGGCAGGTCCTAAAAATGTATTAGAGGGTGGAGGCAAAATTTTGTATGCCTAGAAAGGGAACAAATTATTTTTAAAAATCCTCATCAAATTACTCTCTGCAAAAATTCACGTAAACTTTAATGGTGATTTTTTTAATTAGGGCAGAAATAACTAATGAGGATGTATTATATTCCATCTGAAAAATGCTTTTCACACAAAGTATATAGAATAAGACCCATACATTTATTTAGAAAAAATACTGATATGCGTTTCAACCAAGGTGAGTGTGGATCATTTCATGATATACCATCTTTAAAATATTCAGTCAACATTGAACACAAAATATGCACGTCACATGTATGTATATATACACACACACACACACACATATATATATATATATATATATATATATATATATATATATATATATATATATATATAATGATAATATGATAATATATATAATATGTAACAATAATTAGAAAATACATTAAACACCTTTTGCTTTTGTGTAAACAAATGTATTCTTTCACACTACAAATGCTGCAAAATCATATAACTGGTTTATACCACCTAGGTTAAAGGTGTTAGCTTTTTCTTCTCTCTGGGGAGCATAGGACATAATTACATTTTTAAAGGGCAGTTATTTGTGCTTAACCACACAAAGGGGTTATACATATGGTTAAAGGGACATGATACAAACATTTCTCCCTTCATGATTCAGATAGAACATTCCATTTTTAAACAACTTTCCAATTATTTATAATAGAAGTAAATCATAAAGCTGTTTAATAATGTATGCTCTACCTAAATCATGAAAAAAAATAATAGATTTTTATGTCCCTTTAAAGTACCGTTTGGGAAGAGCAGAGTACTGCTTGTCTTGAGTGGAAATTGCTGGTAGTAGCATGTCCCAGCTGTGATTGGCACACAAGCAAGCGTCTGAGCCTACCTTAGTATGCTGTCATGGAAAAGAACTAAGTTTAACAAGCATAGAAAGATAAAGGGGTAAATCTGATAATGAAAATGATAAGTTTTTCAAATTTAAATTGTATGTTTTTAATTATTAGAGTTTCATTTTGCCTTCCATACCTCTTTAATTAAAAGTTCTAATAGAATGAATTAGTGAGGTTTCTCTCAGTGGAGAGCATGCTCTACCTTTAGTGAATACATACAGGTTAAATAAATAGCTGCCAGTCTGCTTTTAAAGGGACATCATTTGTTTACCAATATATATTGTAACAGTTACTCACTGCATTGCAACAGATCTGCAAACAAACACCTAGATTACGAGTTTTGCGTTAGGATGTTAGGAGGGGTGCGGTGCTTAAGAGCAGTTTATGCTCACCGCTCACTTACAGACAGCGCTGGTATTACAGGCTTTTACAAACCCGGCGTTAGCCGCAAAAAAGTGAGCAAAGAGCAAAATGTAGCTCCACATCTCACCTCAATACCAGCGCTGCTTACGTTAGCGGTGAGCTGGTAAAACATGCTCACGCACGATTTCCCCATAGGAATCAATGGGGGAGAGCTGGCTGAAAAAAGCAGCGTAAAGCTCCTAACGCAGCCCCATTGATTCCTATGGGGAAATACTTTTTATGTCTACACCTAACACCCTAACATGAACCCCGAGTCTAAACACCCCTAATCTTACATTTATTAAAGGGACAGTACACTGTAAAATTGTTTTTCCATTAATGTATTTTAAATGACTTGTTATACCAACTGCAGAGTATAAAATATTTGAGAAATTGCATTTTCATGCTTATTTGTGTATATGAAGTACCTGGTTTTGTGCTTTGAAACCACAGCCTATTACAATGGGTTGAACTTAAAGGTGATATCAGATCTCATTATGTTCTAAGTTTGTGTAAACAGATTTGCTTCCTTATCTTTTATTTGGCTGGAACACCAAACCTCAATACATAGAGAGAACAATGGAAAATTATCATTTTATTACTTAACTATCCTGCATCCCACTGAGAGTATAATCTCTTCTGCTGGCTGTGTATACTTAGGCTATTCAATAGCCTATACTCCAGTATTAATTTGTTCAGTATAGGTGGCGATACTACAGGCTAAATCAGATATTTCAAATGCTGAAATAGGAGTAAAGGAGCTACTTGTAACCATTTTAATACACTCTAGCAGGTTAAGAGGATCATTGGGAATAATTTAACGGGGAGAAAATTTTTTGGGTGAACTGTCCCTTTAACCCCTAATCTGCTGCCCCCGACATCGCCGCCACCTGCATTATATTATTATATTAATCCCTAATCTGCCACTCCGGACACCGCCGCCACCTACATTATACTTATGAACCCCTAATCTGCTGCCCCCAACATCGCCGAACCCTACATTATATTTATAACCCCTAATCTGTCACCCCCAATGTCGCCACAACCTTACTACATTTATTAAACCCCTAATCTGCCGCCCACAACGTCGCCACCACTATAATAAAGTTATTAACTCCTAAACCTAAGTCTAACCCTAACCCTAACCCCCCCTAACTTAAATATAACTACAATAAATCAAAATAAAATTACTACAATTACCTAAATAATTCCTATTTAAAACTTAATACTTACCTATAAAATAAACCCTAAGATAGCTACAATATAACTAATATTTACATTGTAGCTATCTTAGGGTTTATTTTTATTTTACAGGCATCTTTGTATTTATTTTAACAAGGTACAATAGTTATTAAATAGTTATTAACTATTTAATATCTACCTAGTTAAAATAAAGACAAATTTACCTATAAAATAAAACCTAACCTAAGTTACAATAATACCTAACACTACACTATAATTAAATAAATTAACTAAATTAAATACAAATAATTACAATTAAATAAAATTATCTAAAGTACGAAAAAAACACTAAATTACAGAAAATAATAAAATAATTACAAGATTTTTAAACTAATTACACCTACTCTAAACCCCCTAAAAAAAATAAAAAAGCCCTACCCTACACTAAATTACAAATAGCCTTTAAAAGGGCCTTTTGCGGGGTATTGCCCCAAAGTAATCAGCTCTTTTACCTGTACAAAATACCCCCCCAACATTGTAACCCACCACCCACACAACCAACCCTACTCTAAAACCCACCAAATCCCCACTTAAAAAACCTAACACTAACCCATTGAAGATCAGCCTACCGGGAGACGTCTTCACCCAACCGGGCAGAAGTGGTCATCCAGACGGGCAGAAGTCTTCATCCAAGCCGGGCAGAAGAGGTACTCCAGACGGGCAGAAGTCTTCATCCAGACGGCATCTTCTATCTTCATCCATCCGGCGTGGAGCGGGTCCACCTTCAAGACATCCAACGCGGAGCATCCTCTTCATCCGGAGTCTTCTTACTAAATGACGGTACCTTTAAGTGATGTCATCCAAGATGTCGTCCCTTCAATTCCGATTGGCTGATAGAATTCTATCAGCCAATCGGAATTAAGGTAGAAAAAATCCTATTGGCTGATACAATCAGCCAATAGGATTGAGCTCCCATTCTATTGGCTAATTGGAACAGCCAATAGAATGCCAGCTCAATCATATTGGCTGATTGGATCAGCCAATAGGATTGAACTTCAATCCTATTGGCTGATTTCATCAGCCAATAGGATTTTTTCTACCTTAATTCCGATTGGCTGATAGAATTCTCAGCCAATCGGAATTAAAAAACAACTTACTTGTTTTCTTGCAAAATGAGCACTTAGAAATTCTCAGTGTAGCCGCTGTCCTCACAGAGAAAAGAGAGCTGGCATGTTGATAACTTAAGTTGTATTCTGCCTCTTCTGAGCATGGGCAAATCTGACTCCCTGTTTATATAGTATTCACTGAGTAGTAAACCAGCTCATGTTACTCTAGAAGTTGTATGACATAAAGCTAGATAAGATTTCATGTAAAGACCCCAACCCCCT